>NC_079335.1:40893363-41193363 GCF_029582105.1 Oenanthe melanoleuca
AGCTTCTAGCTGTCTAAGGGCTAACAAGTGTTTAAATTAGATATTAAAACTTCCAACATAACACTGGAACATAAAATTTCTTTATGAAAGTAATACTGTTAGTGTAAATCAAATTTAAGTTTAGACGCACAGGAATAAAGACATTTTTAGAGCACCCACATACAATATTTAGGTTAACATATTAAAATGTGTTTGGTTACAGCAACAGTAAATTTAAATCATTCCTGTAACAGCATCAGCAACAGCAGCAGCAGATGCTTTCAACCAGAGAAGCAAATACTCTCAACTCATGCTCAAATAGTGAATACAAGATCAAGGTAATTCTCAGGAATATACAAACCTGTTTGATCACCTGCATAAACATGTGTAAGATTCAATTCAATTATAGATTATTTTAGAATTGGGAGTAAGGTTTCGTGCTTGCATTGCTAACTGCACTTCACAGTCATGCAAAATACCTTGAAAATTAAATTACTTAGAAAAACCCCATTCCAGTAACTGCTTAAAAAAGGTGCCATATAAAATGAGCACATGCACAACCAGCAATTCATAGGATTTTAATTTAATGAGACTAATAAGGACACTTGAAGATTCAAGTGTATAGTATCTATATCTTTAGTTCAACTGTTGAAACAGAAGGCAAAGGGAGAGCTTAAAATTAGAATATAAAGCTTGGTAATAAACAAACAGTATGTTTATTTCTTTAAACACTGACCCTCAAAGAGTGCAGTTGTGTTTCACCAGTCCAGATCAACACTGGCAAAGCTAAATTTAGGCCCTTGGAGTTTGATCATGAAATTATTGCTTAGAGATGCCTTTTTACTAAATCCTTCCTTCTATTTTTCCTCATTAAATCTTTCATTCTGCAAACACTTTTTTTTTTTTTTTACAGTATTTATTGTTCTAGCTCTCATAAGGGGAAAAAAATGAAGTATCTTCCTTGCTTTGGGTGATGATAGATTGGAGAAGATTTCTGCTGCCTAGGATAGTTCTGGAATAAAAAGCAAATAACTAAATAATTAAGATTGGGTTATTTGTAAACAACCACTACAGGGTAACATGAGCATGTGAAAATATATAGAATATAGTATATAGAATATAATATATAGAATAAAGCAGAAACCACTTTAACAAACTGTATCCTGCATCACATCAACCCAACTGAAAGTGTGTCAGGTGCCTATGTCTATGCCTGCTCTTAAATATTTAGTTTTGAAGCACTCAGGATTTACTAAAAAAGTTCTGACTACACTTAATTTCCTTGACATTATGCAGCCTGAGCACACTTTTGCCTGTGGGGTGTGCAACTCCTAATGAGGCCAGCCAAAATTCTGTAGTCTCACTGCAGATCAAGACTGAATGTTCAAGTGTCTAGAGGTAATTGGTGACTTTCTGCATGGGTGAAAAAAGCAGAGAAGCACAAGAGCTCTTCCCAGGTAACACCTATCCAGAACAGCTGAGTGCAGCCTCTGTAATAAAAAGCCAAAGGATTTCAAATTGTGACCATTTGAACACACACTCCTTTGAAGGGTAGGAGTACTACAGATCCCTCTGATAGTCCAGCTTTGAAATGTGACAGTTTCCTTTAGCTCTGGCAATTGCTGAGAGGGTGCAGCAGTCATCACCCTGAGCTGGACAGCAGTGGCTCTCATCTCACAGTAATGAAAGATGAGAGATTGGAACCCTTCCTGCCCTGAGTCTCACAACAGTCCTGTCTGCCTGTGAGAAGAGAGACTTTGGCAGATAATGAGAAAGATAAGTGTCCATTTTCCACTTTAAAGGGTATTAGCTTTCATGATACAAAACTACATGGATGGGTTAAAAGAAATTTAAGGTAAACTGAGCTGCTAATAGCTGATACTCCAGTGCTCCCAAAGCTCATTTAAAGAGCTGAACATTTCTCCCCTACAGTTCATTACAATTCCTGAGTACTCAGCAGAAACAATTTCTCATTCATTTATAGAATAAGATGTTATTGACATTAATTTTATTTAATCTTCAATAGTACTTTAATTGTGCTTTTCAATTGCAAAGGTAGACTGCAAGAGAAAAGGAAGAGAACACTAGAAAATCTTCAGGACACCTCTAATTTGTCAAATCAACCACCAGCATGTATTTTTAGATGTGTGTTTTTAAGTATTCAGGACTGAAAATGTGGACCTATGATTTATGACTCTCTCAGAAGAGGTATATCTGAAATTAAGGTAAATAATGTCCTGGAAAAAATGTGAAATACTTTGTGACTGGACCTAAATTCAGCCAGAGCCTTGAGATGAACATGTCTGCTATTTTTCTTAAGGAGAATATGTCAAAAGGGGCACAAGATAAGGAAAGCTTTCTGAGCACAGCAAGCTTCTGATCAATTGGCAGATCAGAATGAATGCTTTGGGAACACATACATCCCTCACAGCCAGTGTGACCTTGCAGGTAGCTCCAAACCTAATCTCTGTCCAGCAAATTCCAGTGGCATACAGTGTCGCAGGAATCATCTGTTTTTTCTCTGCCTTGGACTCGTGGCTCTGTGTTCTCCACTCCCATCAACATTTTCCTTCCCATCTCCTCTCCTGCTTCTTCCTCCTCAGCAACCAGGTGTTCACACCTGCACACTCTGGCATGCACTTTGCCATGGTTAATTCATTCACCTGGGGAGGAATTATGCTCTGCATAAACCCAGTAATAGTGATTGCTTCTTCTGGAGAGGATTCCTAATAACAGCCCCTGATTGCACATATGATTGGCCAGATGAATAAAGACACGAATAGGCACCATGGTATACTTAAATTTCCTTTAATTAAGTAATTTCATAGCTCAGTGATGATGCCACTGGGTTAAAATAAGCCAACAGTTCTATTTTATTTAACCCTCCAAGGCTTTTACTTGCATGTCACAGTGAGATGTTTCTTTTCAGAAAGCCTAAAGAATATTGCACAGTGATTGTGTACGTACAGGGTGTGATAAAGCAAAATTCTACCTTAATTAAGTGATTATTATTTTCCTAGAAATTTCTGAAGGCAAAAAATAGTAACAAGCATGCACAGTTGATACCAAATAGTTTAAATACTTGCTTGTTGCTTTAATTTAGGAGTTCACTTAGGGGAACAGGGATTTTAAAGCTGCTACTATGGAAAAGCCCCAAACCCCATTTGGTTTCTTCTTAAACCAGATTTTTGTCTAGATAGTAAAATGAAGAGGCACTTTAGAAAGGCATCTGTTTCTCATTAGGAACAACACAAAACTTTTGGAAGTTTCCAAAAACAGAAAACAAATGAAAGGGAAAGAAAGAAGGCTGAAATAGGGGTAACTTCTGTTATTGAAGTGATTATATATTTTTTAATCATTTGAGTAGTCAATTGAAGGGGAAATTGGAGAAAATATGAAAGAGAAATTATGTTTGTCTAAAGTGTCATTTTTTGCCAGAATAAGATGAGCTAAGTAATGATAGAAAGTGTTGATATTAGAGCTGAGAATCCTAACCAGTGAAAACTTAAGGAGAGTGAATTTTCACGAAAATAAAAAAAAGATTGTTTCATCCAAAATTTTACTAAAATAAACATTTTATCATCTTTTGAGCATATAGGGATAGCATGAATTCCATGTTACTCCATTTAGTTTTTTACATGAGAGCTCTCATACAATTTTCAATGAGTCCTAAAAAATTCAGCTTAAAAAAAATCTTTACTATCAATTATAGAAAAGATCCATTTTATCATAATCTGGGCTTAACCAGGTTATGATAATTATTCTTAGCATCTGCAGACAGTTTAGAAATACACTGATCCCAAGTATTTGGCATCAGGTCTAAAGTATGTTTAATCCTCTTCAGTCTCTTCACAGGTGAGAGCAAAGGCTGAGGAGGTTACTTTCCACAGGCACAGTACAGGTCTACACATTTCCAGAAGTTTTGGGGTACAGCTTCACTGTTTTTTTCAAAGGCAGAAGGAGCTTCACATCTAAAACAAGTTACCATGGACTAGTATAAATCAAATTCATAATCACTGGAAGTTCAGTCAACTCAAACAGAATTTTTAAGGTAACTGATAATTTTGAGACAGTCAAGAATTTAATCTCAGGATGCATGACAGAACGACACATTCTGGAAATTACAGTATTCTAATAAAACACTACCATATTATAAAAACTATAAATATTTCAAATACAACATGTTACTGCATAAAGAAATGGAACCAGGAGGCAACAACAGTAGTCTAGCCTACACAAACAAGTTAATGTGATTTGTACTTTGGGTCTGGCACAGACATGGTCCATGCCTACACTAACATCAAGCCCCATCCTGGAAGGCACTGTTCTACTTCTGCCACTTTTGTAACTCTTTAATTCTTGAGTAAATGATGATGTAGCCCTGAGGAGCTGCTTCACAGTTTAAGAGCAGTTGATATGCTTTCATATTCACTGAGTTTAAACCATTTTTGTTTTCTCATCTTGAAACAAAAACTATGCAAATAGCAATCATTGTTACTGTCCATAGTTAATTCCTTTTTCCTGGAGGCAGCTGGTTTGCATAAACCAGAAATGTGGAATTTGGTTTTGTCTTTGGTTTCCTCCCTGTCAGGGCTGTTTCCCACACTTTATTCCCACTGCCACCTCTAATTATTTTATAGACAAGTGAGCCATTAATTTCCAGAAGCAATCTGTGAATTAGTAAAAAGGTTTGTATTTCTTTTGTCTCATTAAATAAATTATTTTCTTTCATTGTACATTTTAATTGAACTAACCTCTCTTCCTAGTCTTGAAATCTTCCAACTTGTTGGTTTTTTTTTTAATTAATTTACCATTTATTGAAATAGGAACTATTATCCCATATTTATTTGTCTTTTTTAACTAACAGCCTTTCTACCTATCAAGTCTTTCAAGAGACACTGTCCTTTTAACTCTCTTTTGTTAGTCAAACTTGTAGAAACATATCTAAAAAAAAAAAAAAATTGAAAATTTTACCACAAGTGTACACAGAATATTTATTATTAATTTTGAAATTACGATCTCTCCGAATACTCAAACTATACCCATGGGATTTTAGTTGAAAGTGAGTTCAAAGCATAAACATAAAGTTTCCTCTTCTTTTATAACTGTGGTGTAGGAGGGTCTGTGTCCATATGAATACCCAGTATACACTTAATTCCTTGAGGGTTTGGGACTTCCCCAGTCATTCATAAGTGAGATAATAAATCAGCTGGAGGCAATGGACCCACCTGAAAACTGACTGACCCACCATAATTAAATATTCAGTTGATGTTTACAGCAGCCCTACAGCTGGTAGTTTTGATGGTTGCATCTTTTGCCCCCCAGTTCCTTCCCCTATGCCTGGCCCAGTTTGTTCTCCTCGATGTGCTGGTTAACATCCATGGTGGGGTGTCCCAAAGTGTCACTGCTGCAGAAGGATGCACAGAAAAGACATTTGTAAAAGTCAGCAGAAACCACTCCAGCAGAAATAGTCACAGTCCCTAAGGGATGCTTTGTGTGGAGCTGTGTCCATAGAATGAGTTGTGCAAGCACTGGGATGCATTGACTTGTAAGAACACAACAAAATGTTAATTTGGGGAGTCTCTCCAGGTTCAGCTGAATGCTGCACTGTGAGGATGCCCTTGACTGAGCTGCCTTTCACCACTGGTCAGACACCAGTCATGCTGATTTCAAGATCTGGTTCTTACCCTATTTCAAAATTCTCATAAATTATTATTTTTTTCCATTTAAAAAATGCTTTATCCAAATTTCTTTGCAACAAGGCCACATTTGGATGACAATATACAATAGAAATAAATAAAATTGCATTTCCTACTTTTGCCAGGCGTTTTTTCAGTTCTATTACCTCCTAGTGGCAGATTTCTCTGCCAGGAGGCACATTTCTCCCTTTTTCCAGTGAATATTTTTAATTCCTCTTGCAGGTGAGGTTTCATGGAAAGTAATATTTTCAGGCTGCAGCAAAACCTGTATGGGGTTCTGCAGCAATTACAGTTAATTGCAGTTAATTCTTAACTGTTTTATGATGGATTTTCCCTTCAGAAGTTTTCATCATTGGGCTCCTAAGACTGGAGACAACTGATTCTTGATCAGCTTGAGCTGATCCTCATGAGCAGTAGCATCATGGAATGAACTCCTGGTTTCAGTGTGTCAGAAAAGTGCAGAATTGCTTCAAATGCAGTTGCTCCACACATTTGCCCTGCAGCAGAGCAAGATCTTCATAAATGTAGCCAAGAGATGAGCCTCACAAACAGGCATGGATCTGTAACACTGATTAGCATTCTCCCTTGGACAGGTGAAGTGTTTGCTCCCATGTCATGTCTTTGTGTCCCCACCACACAATTCCCCTTTCTCTCTTGTACCACCACGTCCTTAGAAAGTTAATACATCCACTGCTCTTTATTAACTGCCTTCAACCCTTCTCCAAGGCTCCCAATATACTCTGTGGTTCTTGTTTCCCAAGTATCAATATCAGCAGCACTGAGTTTGTACTTCTGAAATTTAAGTGCTGGAGCATGTGGTGAGCAGCCTCCTTAGTTGAGCTGCTTCATCAGTTTTCCTCTGCTCAGTGACTAGTGAGACTATTATTGTTCTCCAGGAAAAAAGGTACATGGCAAGAAATCTACTTACTCCTCTTTCAGCTGTTAATTAGAAAGGGAGAAATGCTTCCAGGGAAAATGAAGATATCAATGCTTAGTGTTCAGGTCTTCCTTATCCTTGGGAAAATCTCAAATGATTTCTCAGAGGATTTGGTTCACTCTGGCTCCAAGTTCTCTTGATCATATGTCCCCTTTTTAACCAAAAAGATGAGCATTTTCTCTCCAAACATTTTCCCTTTTATATTTCTTATTCAATGAGGTGTCACAGGTAGGTAAAATATTTTTGAGATTACTCTTCTCCTTTTTGGGTAGCTCTGAAGTCCATATCTTCTTCAAAGAGTTTTCTGAAAAAGCTGCCTATGATTTTGTGATTTTTTATGACAGCTGTTTCTTGCAAAAATCAAATGAATAGAGATTGCTTAATCCTTCTCCATTTGTTTTGTTACACTGCAGTGGCATTTTAGTTTACTTGAAGCTGTTCCTCTCACTTCTTAGTTCCTTGTGCTGTCTTCTGGTATTCACTCACAGCCACTGAGGTCCAGAGAAGTCTGTTGCATTTAATGTCCCTTAAAACAAGTCTTTTTTTAGCATGAATCTATGACCTGACACACCACCCCTGATGCATTTCTGATAAAATATATTCCTCTAAAAATCCTTTATCTTGAAAAAGATTAATTTCCTAATTATTCTTGCTTTATCTCCACCATCAGTTCTGTGCACTTAACCTTGCAGGAAAGACCTGAGTGTCAGTCAGCAAAATTTTGGGCAAAACACAGTGGAACCAACAGTAAGAGTATCACATTCCCTCTGCTTATGTATAAATACAATAGACATAAACCCCATGGTTACATGTAGAAACTCTCATTTCTAGAGAGTTCTACAATGCTGTTGTGATATAAGAAGTTTTAAAGTGTCTTTTCCAATGTGGATTACTATTTAATGAAGTGATGGAGAAATTATGATACAAACAAAACATCCCTCTGTGTTGAAAGAGGTTTCTGTCCTGCTGCAACTGATTTGGAATTGTGTAAAATGGAGAAATACAGGAGTCACTTTGTGATCATGTGATAGCTGAATTGACTTTTAAGAAAAGGGAGAACATTTTGCTTTTCTTGTGCTAATAATTCATGACTACAGCTTTCTCCTCAGATGTGCCTTGACTAATCTAATGTTTTATTCTTCATACTTCTCAGAAATGTGATTTTTTAATTGTTGTTTGGCTATCATTTTATACCTCAAAAAGTGATTTTTACAAAACCGACTATTGAGTTCTTAAGGACAACCCAGACATTGCATGTTAATTTTATGGAACTATGTGTGGTTAGTATGCTGAAAAAAGTCTGAGGTAAAATTATCTCCCATCAAATGCAGAGGACTTTCCTGACTCAAAAGCAATTTGATTTGCATAAAGAGTTCTCAGCTAAACTCTGAGGAAAACTCAGAATTAGTTCTCACCTAAACTCTGTTTATGGGCTCTCTGTTGTGATTTCAGTGAGAGCAGATTTCACTCCCATGTCTTCACATAGCTCAAGAGAGTGGTAAATGCAAAAATTAACTGCCATGAATCCTGATATAAAATTGGCATAAAGATCCAAGGGGAAGAAAAAAAAAAAAAGCAGAAAAGTTCTAGAAAAATAGAAAAATAATGCCTCAAACCAGAACCATGGACATCAGGTACACTTAGCCATGATTCCTGTGCCATGGACCATAGCTGGGTTCAGTGCCTCTGCAGGCTGGAATTCAGAAGTTTGACATGCAAATCACACTAGTTTGAAAGAATGAGTCCATAAATAATTAAGAAATATGGACTGTTAGACATTTGTGTATATATTTTCATCTGTTAAAGGGCAATTAGAAATACAGCTGATTTATATTATCATTGATAAATTATTTGTAAATCATATACTGAGTGGAAATCTGAGTAAATTGGACAGCTATCACCTCATCTGGGAAAATTTAGATGGCTGTCTGAAAATCACATTTTTTGGCTCATCAAGTCAAATGAGGACATGACATTACTGGAAGTGACATCTTCTACAAAGGTTATAAAACATTTTTTGTCTTTAAAAAGCTATGTGGCATTTTCCACTGAAACAATACGGAAACAAGCAATTAAAACAAAATAGTTCCATTTTTTCTTTTCTCTAGGCTTTTCACAAATGCACTTCCTTCTTACTACCTGTGCTGACTCCTAGCCTTGAGGAGAAGGCAGCAACTGCATTTTGCACAGCTCTGAGCACATTACTGGTACCTAGAGTATAGTAGAAAATGTGAATGAGTGACCATAATCAGCTGTTGATAGAGCACTTTTTGTCTGTCTATTTACTAAAATCACCTCTGGGTACCAATCCCCACATATCTACTTTTCTCCCCTCTGGTCTCTGCTGAAGAGGTAATTTGTAATTCAGCTGCATAGAAAAATAGCAAAACAAAATCCTTTTTTCTAGGGCAAAATGTGCTTTAGAATCCTCTTAGGGTGGGAGATGGCTTGGCAATGGGAAGTTATTTAAATTAGTTGCTGTTCTCACTTCCATCTATAACACCTGCAGTATTTGAAATTGGCATGTTGGCTCCTCAGTGATGTATTTTCATAAAAACTGGTCATCCCTGAAGCTTTAGTTAGCACACACACCCAGAGACCTCTGTATGGAATTACAAGGGCTCAATAAACAAAATGCCCACTTCCACACTGCATTAACCCTAAAAGGAAAAAGAGAAGGCATATATATATATGTATATATAAATAAGAGTAATGATACATTGTGCAAAATAAATACACATGTGTACACTATGTCAAATAGTGAATCCCAGGGATTGCAATTCTATTCATTCACTTTACCTGTTGATTCTTTTTCCAATATGGAACACCATTTAAAACTAGCTGAAGAAAATCTTGGGTCCTTCACCCACCAATAAAAGCAATTTATAAAAGACTTCTAGCAAAATTCACCATCTTTGCAACTTGATTGAATTTTATTTTTGCTGAATTGTCCTAAACATGAAAACTGTACAAGAAGGAAGGGCATACCACTTCCTGGTAGATGTAAGGGCAAATTATATGCTCAAGAATTAACATATCTCTAAGGAAAAAAATGTAGAGTTCAAAACCTGCTTTAAATGTAAAATTGCACCAAGATGTTTTTTCTTTCCTGAAACATCTTTTGTTACAGGGACAGCTTCTTCAAGTGGTCTAGAAGTGAGGTCTTTATTATGGTTATTACTGTGATTATAATCATTATTTTAGTGGAAATACAATTAAAAATTGAGGAAAGCAGTGAGTCTTTAGACATATTACTATCAGGTAAGAGAACTAGAAAACATCTTGAGCCAACAGAGCTGAGTTAATTACTCTTTCACAGGTAGCAGTTTTCCAAATTATGGTTTCATGGCTTAAGATCATTTGTACTTCTGGAGACAGCAGTGCAGATTTTACTACAATGTTTGATGCATGTCTTAGCAATCATGCATAATACTGGGAACATCTCTGGATTCACTGACTAACTTGATTTACTGAGGGGTCATTTAATATGTTGATGGATCCCTCAGCCACAAGGGATTAGATAGATATGAAAAGAGGATGACGTGCATAGGCCTGCTTAATCAATCATTAAAACCTAAAGCAACATGTCTCTGGTAGAAGAGCAGCCTAAACTGAGTTTGGATTCATGATTCTGCATCCAGTGGGTATATGAGGACCATAATGCAGGCTAGGAAATTTCACCCACACAATTATTATGTTATAGCACCTTATCAGTAAAATAGAAGGTAAATTTTGTAGATTTTCAGCTGGCTTAGTAGAAGTTGTTATGAAAGTTGACACTAACTATAGCGCCTAAAAGACAAACCACGTGGGAAATTGTACAATGTAAAATCTTGTTTCAGTCTGAAGCTCAGATCCAATTAAATAATATTTTAATGCTTGTATAAGCATTATAGTGAACATAAAATTAATGGGTTTAATATTATTGTTACATTTCAAAAAATAAAAATAATTAAAAAATATCCAATGTATGACAATTTCTAAACATAAGTTTATGTGCACACACAAAAATGTGCATGAAAGTGCTTTTTTTGCAGAAATGTAGCAATCTGCTGGGGAAAAGAAGGTTGCTGTACAAGAATACAGTATATTCAGAAACTATTTTCCCTGCAGAAATGCAAACACCAATACACAGTGTCCTTGACTATAAACTTTTCTAGTACAGGCCCTGGCAAAGGCATCCTTAATGGTACTTTGGTGGTTTGATATCCAGCACCAGCCTGGCAAAGTTCAAGAAGCATTTGGACCATATTCTCAGGAAGCTGGTGTAGCTCTTGGGGATGGTGCTGTGCAGGGCTGGGAGCTGGAGTCAATGATCCTTGTGAGTCCCTTCCAACTCAGCTTATTCTGGGATTCTCTGATATGAGACTGAAGAGTCTACAAAATCAAATAGATTGCTCTATGAATCACCCATTTTAAATGAAAGAAAAAATGCTAATGCAATTTGAGGATTACACATCCAAAAAAGTTAGTATATGCTAATTAGAGTTCCAATGGAAATGCTGAGCACTGTATGGATAATTTTAGGGGGAAGGGCTGCAGTTCAAGAAGTACAACCTGTAGTCTTAAGGAGCATTATAGGGTATTGTGCTGTTTTTGGCTGAGGTAGATTTAACTTTCTTCATGGGCTTTGTTTTGGATGCTGAGCACAGGGCTGATAATACAGAGATGTGTTTGTTATTGCTGATCAGGGCTTGCACAGAGCCAAAGCCTTTCCTGCTCTTCCTGCTGCCAGGCTGGTGAGGAAAGTGGGTATGGATGGGGAGAGGGGAGGGGACAGAGAGGACAAATGACCCAAACCCACAAAAGGGACATTCCAGACCATAGGGCATCGTGCCCAGTATCTACAGTGGGGGGAATAAGGGCTGGATGTCTGGAGTGAAGGCTTCTGTCTTCTGGTGTCACCTTTACATGAGATGAGCCCTGCTCTCCTGGGAATGGCTGGGCACCTGCCTGCCCATGGCAAGCAAGGTTAATTCCTTGCACCACTTTGCTTTGCACAGCTTTTGCTTTCCCTGCCCATGAGTTTTCTGCCTTTTGCCCTTCCCATTCTCTGCCCAGTCTGCAGGTTTGGGAGTGAGCAAGCAGCTGCATGGGGCCTGGCTGCCAGCTGAGGTTAAACTATGGCAAGTATGTCTGTGAATAAAACTTCTAAATCATTTCCAGAAATACTGGGGTTTGCATTTAGTAAGATACAGCATTGATGCTTTATTTTCTATTTATATAGGTTTTTCAACAATGTTTTAGCTGATATTTAAAGAAAAAAAGCTTGTACCTACTGGTATGAGGTTTCAAATCCAGCTTTTAGAAATCACTGATGTTAACTATTCCCATTCCTGCCCAGACAGAGTCCTAACTAGCAAGAATATAACAGTTACAATGTGGAAAACAATCAATTGATAACAAACAGATACTTGAGTTTGTAGAGAACTGTAAAAAAAAACCTAAGGTAGAGTGTTTTTCTCTCACCTTCTCTGTTCCCATTTCTCCCTTCTGAAACATTTCTGACTTTCCATCTTTAAATACTGACTGTAAGTCTGGCATTCTGTTGATTTTTTTAATGTACAATCCATTAAATAGCCCCTCACTGCCCCAAAAATTGAGAACTCTTTGTGTCCTCATTTCATGTTTTGTAAGAAAGCAGGAATAATTAGACAATAATAAAGGAAATCTTGGCAAGTCCCAAAAGAAAATTCTCAAAAGACACATTTTGCTTATGTTTTTACTGCTCAAATTATGTCTACTCGTTGAGATGACCCAAAAACTGTGGTTCAATAAACACTGAAAGTACAAAGAATTCTTTCTCTCCTTCACTCCCCTGTGCCTTTACACACATTAATGTGGGAGGCTCATAAGAGTGAAGCAGCAGGGATGAGGGCCTTTATTTAGCTGAGGCATAATAATTTAATACAAGTGTAATGCACATCATGTGTTGACTTGCAAATGGAATGATCCACGATCTTCAAATGCACTCTTTCAATAAAACAGTAATTTAAGAACACTTTTTAAAACTAATGCATTCAGACAATGTATGCCTCCTCTATTATCTATTCATGAAGTGGCTTCTCCCTTGTACACTTGAAATAAATGTTGAATTGACTTTCTAACTAAGCACAGAACAGTGTTAAGTCACAGCACAGTGACTTTGCTGTAGTGTCCTGGTGACATGTAGGACTAGAGGCCCTTGGATTTCTTGGAAACAAGGATCTATGTAAGACAACTCCTTGTCCTGTGTTTGTAGTACACTTCCAGCAGACAAACATAAGCCTTTCTCTTTCTAGGTCACTCCTCCACATCAGGGAAATGGGAGAGAGGTTTATTAACTGAAATTTACTTTCAGCTGTACAGTGTTTTCAATCCTGAAAAGACCCCATGAAATTGTCCTTTATCTCTTCACACTGAAAGTGCATCCCTCTCATTAGCTAAAAGGATACCAAAATAGATGAAACCCTACTAAAAATATGTCCTTACCTATATTCTTCCACACACTGCAGATTTTCAGATTGAAAATTACTTAAATAAAAATCAACTTCAGTTAATAAATTTGATTATTACTAACTAAAGCATATCAAAATAATAATGTTATATATAGGTGTCTTTCAGACATAAATTCTCAGGAGCTAAAAGCTAATAAAAGCTAATAACATCTCTCAGCATCTATTTGCCCAAGAATTTTCAGCTCATTAGAGGTTCTAGTCTCTACAGCTATAATGTTCATCAGACTTAATAAATAAATAAATACCTACATGCATACTCTGCACTGTTTTACTGTAAAATAATGAAGAACCTCCACTGGTTCTGTGCCAAGACATTTGTCATGTTCCATCAGGACCCCAGATAAATCTGTACTGTAATTTTTTTCTGATAATCTGCTGCAGCCAGTCAGGGTTTGGTTTATTCATCCTCCTTTCCTACTTTCAGCCTGCTTATTTGATGGCTCTGGTCTAATTAGAGACATCACTGTTACTGCTCTTTAGTGGAAGGGAGAGAATGTAGCCCCCATATACAATTTCCTGCAGCACTTAATGTTGTTTTCTCAGAGATTAGTAGAATTATTGCTCTCTCTGATGTTGCAGGTCAATGTTAAATTCAGGTTATTCCTCACACTACATCTTGTAGAAGTCATTGTTATGAGCAGTCAAGATGTTTTGACATATATTTTCTGGTCTTTCACTGAAATACTGAGTATTTTTTTAAATTATCTTTTCCTTGAAATTCACAGTATTTTGAATTAAATGCACATATGGGGTATTTCTCAAGGAGCTTTTGCTTGGCTGCAGCCCATCACCACGTGCCCCATAAAAACTTCATCCACTTCACTGTAACATGTGCATAAAACTGGAGGGGCAAGGGTGAGGGAGGGACAGGACAACATTGCAACAAGGGAAGCAATTTCTGAGAAGATTAGCCCATAAAAGAGGTCTTGAACAAAACTCCCACGAGCCACTGCAGGAATATATCCTGTCAACACATTTCAGGGATGCTATTTTTCAGCCTAAAAGTCAAGGTTTTACTGAGGTAAAAGATTGTGCTGCAGTCCTGCCCCCTGTTTTACAGCCACATAGTGGTTTCTTTCAATCCATTTTCCTTCTTTAGAGTTGGCTCAGTATAAATTATATGAGGGCCTGCTCTTCCTGAGCTTTTATTAGATTATTTCTTGGCCACAGCAAAATACTTTTGTCTTGGAAGGGGCTGGGGAAGGCAGGTTTGGTTTGGTTTTTTTTTTTTTCTTTAACCAGAGACAGAAAGATGTATGTCCTAAAGACAGGCTGATCCATTCTGGGCTTAAAAGGACTGCTGACTGCCCTGGCTGTCCTTTCTCTCTCATTTTCCTACTTCTGTGTAGGTGCTAAGATGGTGTTTGGTGTTGTATTGTTTTTAAATTTTTTTAATTAGTGCAGAGAAAAAGAAGGGGAGAGGAGAGGAGTGAATGAGCATTGATAACAACTTCCACTCTGAGCCCTGGAGTCATAATGAACCTTACACATGATTAGGATTTTAGGTAGGTGTGAATGACTGTCACAAACACCACCTTGTGATCCTTTTTATTGTTTTGGTCTTTTTTTTTATTTCAAATCCATCATCAATGAGTTTACATTTATTTATTATAAAAAGCACTTTTGCTTTCTGTGTATTTTCAAATACTGCAGATGTTTTAGTGCCCAAAGAGAAGTGAAGGGACATCCATTTTCAGAATTAGTAATAAAGGCCTTATATAATTTTATAATGCCAGGCAGTTGATGCCTTTCAAGATTAATATCCAATGCTGTGTTGTAAAAATGCAGAATAAAAGTCAATCCTTGCATGAGAGAGTTACAGCCTGAGCACATTTATCTCAGAAGGTCTGAGCTGACTGGCTTAGTTCTGGAGCTCTATTTTAGTGGTGAGTTGGAGTTTAAAAAGTGTTTGCATTATAAAGGTTCCCCCCTCCAGACAAAAAAAAAAAATAGTTAAATTTACAGTACAGTGAAAGACACACACAAAAAGAGCTTCCCCACTAAATACATTAAACAGTAATGGCAAAAAATAATGTAGGACAATAATTGTAACAACGAGCAGAACTAGAAGTGTAAGCAACAATTTATTTGCAAAATGTATTTCCTTTTGTCAGTATTTTGCAACCACATTAGAAAGAAATACAAAGGAAGTAATATTCAATCAAGTGAAGCATGTCTCTGGGAAGCACAAAATGTGAAGAAGGAGGAATTTTTTTGTTGCAGTGTTTTGTTTTGGTTTGGTTTTTTTTTTTTCCACATATTTATTTTGCATTCTGCAGGCAGGTATTTTATAATGCCAGAATGTGAAGGTATTACTGCATACAACAATCATAGATACAACCTTGCCTTTTGCATTCAACACTCCACTCAGTCTGTTACTGCCATGGGAAATTGTGCAGCCACTAACACATCCTGTCAGTGTGATGCTATGGTGGTTCCAGATCTCATTTGAACTTAAGTATATGGTGAGTCAGAGCAGGAGTCATGACAGCATTAAATTAACCTGCTTAAAATATGTTGGGGAAATACCTATTTAAAGGAACTTATTTCATTGTGTATTTTACTCCTAGTATTATCCTTCCACTTCTGAACTGTTATGAAACAGTGAAACATGACTTTTACAGATTCTTAGAAAGATATATGATATCCAAACTAGGTTTATTGCAAGAACCTTCCACAGGTTCCAAAATTTTATTCAAAATGCAAAGTGGCTTTTTTTTCAAGACAAAGAAGCTACTCTCCATATAATGCAATAATGTGTAGTAATGGACTTAAAACAAGAAAAAATTGTACAATACATTTTATCAAAAAGAGGACTGAAAGTTATTTTTAAATTAAATTTCAAAAATGTGAGTTCTTGTGTTATTTCATACGAGTGTTTATTTAAGTAGAACTCTTTAAACATATTATTTTTTGAGATAATAAAGAATTTACTCATTAAATTTCATTTAAAAGTGAATTGAGTGGCTGTTCAGGATCCAAGATTTCAAACTGGCCAACATTTTGATTCCATGTCAATACTGCACCACGACCTTTTTCCTTCTCATTTGGCTCACTTAGCAAGAGTCTGTAAACCAGAGGCCAAAACATGCTCTGGGAGCCTGGCTTTTAGCTTTGACTCACAGAAGCAAAAAGCACATCTCCAGCTGCTCCCACCTATTGATCCACTTCTGAAATACCTCTTGAAGTCAGTGCAGCTGGATATTAAACAAAATGATGCAACCTCTTCAGACAGATCCTTGAAGAGAAAGTGGAATCAGCACTTTAAAACTTTACTCATTATTCAGGCTGTGCATCTCACTAGCACTTGATCTGCTGCTCACAGAGAAATTCAAGTTGGTACCAGTGGGAAAGATCTTTAAAGATGAAGGTGATCAACCACAAAATAATTTATTTTACTTTACTTTACTTTAGGCTGTCTAACAGATTTTCCATGCCTGACTGCTTCAAAGTCAGAATGAAGTGATTTCTCACTTTTTGCAAAAAGAGCAACAGAAAACAAAACAAAAGAAAAGGAAAAGGAAACAAAACCTGAATAACTTTCTGAAAAGCTGCTTCCAGTATTTCTGGATTTCTCCTGGACACTCAGGCTTCAGCCTGTCCTGGAGGTGATCCCCAAAGGGGGGCTGACATCAAGCTGTACCTTGGTTCTCCTCTACAAACTGACAAAACAGTTTTATCTTGCACCCAGTGATGTTACCTCAAGTAAGAAAGTAAAATGAGATTATGTCTTCTGTATCACAGGTATAAATGAAAATTAATTTTTTTTATTCCAAAGATGGTTGAGTTTGAAGGAGACATAGTGATTGACATAGCTAAGAAAAGCAACTTTTTGAGTGTACAGACCCTTTTTTTATTCCTTTTATGAGCTGCTCTAACATTATATCTCTGTCCAGATCGTATTCTGTCATTCTGACTACAAGCACTTTTATAATTTTATTTTTGAGAAAAAGTCAATAGAGTGTCTCTGAACATACCATCAAGTACTGTAAGTGGGAGCTGAATCTTCCCTTTTGTCATAGGGCTGGGAAACAGCAATTTCTTTCTCCACAGTTTCTGAGAGGGATGGAAGTGGAAAAAAAAAGAAAAAATGTGCTTTTCCACAACTTCCTTCCAAAATACTGATCAGATTCTCTTCCTTAGTAGCAATAGCTCCTTTCTATTACAAAACCCTTTCTTCCAGTGATTACAAAAAGTATATTCCACATCTGCTGCTGCCAGAACAGCTTAAAATGGCATGTGACAGAGTGCATGACAAAAGAAATGTGACAGAATCCTTCCATCAGTGAAGAGTCAGCCAGGGCAATGAATATGGTCATGGTCAAAATTTTCAGTCACCAGCTGTATGTGCAATAACCCAAGAAATGTTTTGCAAACAATATTAATCCTGGTAGAAATGTCTGAGTAAACCCTACTGGGTTTTCCTTCATAGAAGATTTGAGAAGTGACAATAACAGAGAGTCTGCTTTCGAGAAGAAATAACAAACTATTATTTAAGGTCATGAAAAAAAAAATGAAGAGGGATTTGCAATTATTTTCAAGTATCAGAATATTTTAATACCACAAAGAGAAGTAATCCTAAAAAATAAAAAATAAAAAAATCAAGGATGTTAATTACTCCTAAGAACTCAAAATTTTTTTGATTCACTGTTAGATTTGCTCTTCATTCTTATATTGAAAACCTGTTGTATTTACCTGGGTCCAATTATCATTCTTGCTTCTGCAGAAAAAGCATGTTTGCCAAAAAAAGCAAAACAAAACCAAAAATACACAACAAACCCATTTCACTGCAATAGCTACAGTCTTTAGAGTTAATCCTCACTATTGTCCATCCACAATATGAAGTATTGTTTACCTCATATACAGGCAAGAAGACTCTAGGAAAGAAATGTAAACTTACAGTATTTCTTCCAAATAACAACAACTGAGGAAAAAAAAAATCATTATTATGAATTTCTCTCTCTAAACATTCAGAAAGGCAGATTTCATCCTTCTTGAACCCAAACAAATGGTACAAGAATTTTCTTCTATTTTGACTTTTAAATAGGATACCACTAGGGCCAGGACACTATGACTTAAATTTCCTCTTAGGAAAGAAATGGAAGTCTGTTTTTAAGTATCATTGCTATATATGTGTTTGAGGTAAAAGGAAAAAAAAAAAAGTATTTCTCAAGGCCAGCTCTCCATTCCTAATTTGATTATGATAGTTGGATCTAATTTAGGATTTTACATGCTGGCACAATTCTTGTGTCTAATACTTACATTTTCCAGATGGATAACAATATACAGATTAACTTAAAATAGATCTCTACTTATAGACCTTATAACAGCAAAAGCAAAAATAGTGTTTCTTTTCTATTATAATTAATCTTTGATCAAACATTTGTACTTGTCTTGCCCAGACTGGCATATGAAATCATACTGTTTTCCTGTTTTCCTTATTCTAAGGGGCATTTAAACTATGCAATATAGCTTCCCCTTCCTATTTATCTCAGCTTCTCTTTAAATCAATTAAATTTTGGCTTTTTCCTGCTCTCAAAGGTGCATTGAATTGGCATTTAAACCAAGAAAACTAACATTTCCCTATTACTGAGGTGTAAAAAACTGCAGCCCTTTGTTTGCAAGCACTTTCATGTCCCATTTACCCATATCCTCTCAGGAGTCTGTTGCAGCAACATTAGATATTAATTAATGGAGCTGGTTCATTGCTTACTTTGAAGAACTGGCACAAATAACTATGATTTGGCAGGAGTGCTGCTCAAATGCTGATCACAGTAAAAGAGGATGTGAATGGCACAAGGACACCACTCTAGAGCAGGGATTTCTATCACATGGATGCCATTACAAAAACAAGTTTTTCATAAGACCTAAAGAGATGAAAGCAAACAATATGCAGCCTTCCTCACCACTCCCAGAAAAATAGCTGTGTTTGGGTTTGGAGCGGGGGTTGTGGGTTTTTAGGGCTAATCTCATCTTTAAGCCTGTTCTGCACCCCAACTTCTGGCTCTATAAGGACAGAAGCAGCTTAAGCTGAATGAGTCATCTGGAAATTTGTCACTTCTTTGCCACAGTGTTTCCTGAATCTGGTGTTTCACATGTATAACAACAATAAGGCTACAGCACCTCTTTCTTCTGTGATTTCAAGCATCTTCAAAGAGAGTCACAGTCACCTTCTTGCAACTATGGCGTTGTCTGTCTCTCTTCCTTTACAACATGGTCTTATAGAAAAAGGTGTTAGGGGCTTTTTCCTAGCTTGCACTCCTTTTTTAAGTCACATCAGATCTTGAAGTGACTGAAGGAAGAATGTGATGCACGTAGAACACAGACTTCTGAGAGGGGTTTAAATTTTTCAAATACTTTGTTTTAAAAAAAGAAAAATAAATTCAAAAAAGAAAACCCAAACCTACAGCAACTCCAGGCAAAATGAACACCAGTCTGTTTCTGGAGGCCAAAAATAAGTCAGACAAAATATTGATTAAATCTTTATTAATAAAAAATTCCTAGTATAAAAAAAAGTCATTCCATACACTTATGAACAGACAAAGGTGAAACTATATAATAGGAGTAAAGTAAGGCACAAATCAATTTAAAGGCTTTTAAAATCATGTTTTCAGAATTGTGCTCTTTTTTGTTGTCATCTGCCATGCATTTATTGCCTCCAGACTGTAAACTCCCTGAAGCAGCCACTTGATACACCTTGGAGTTATGCATAACCATGACAGCCATTAACCTATAATCAAAAAATGTTGGCTACATTAATGTTTGCTGCTGTTAGTTCATCCAGTGATGGGCAAACCTCCAGCAGGTTTAATGACAGTACATCAAAAAGTTGCATAGATACTTGTCACAAATGTTATCATCCAGCCAAATACTTGTTATTTTCCATAACCCTTGATGTATCTCAGTCATGCTCAGTAGAATAAACAATTGTTACACTAATTAGCTTCATTTAGTCTTCAGCATTGCATTGTTATAGTGCCTTTCAAGAGCATTACAAAGGTCCACTTGGATAACAATAATGATGTGATTACTTTGAGTGGAATCCTTTGCCAGATCTAGCCCTCATAACTAATCTGACAGACAGCAGAATATTGATAGAATTAGTCACTTAGGAACAAGTAGATCTTTAAGCCACAACAAAGCAGGCAGAAGAAATCTAAAATGAACTAGAAGTGTCAACTGTAATTAAGGTTGCTCTCCTTGGAAAGGACAGTTTCCATGAGGATTACTGGTTTCTTGTGCATCTCCTCTATTCTGTCCTCAAATACCAGCATACACAGACAGAAATAAGTGGTACCTGGGTATTTTAAGTTGGGATCTATGCACTCTGCTTGATCAAAGACACCAAACTGATTATTGCTTGTTCATATAACTGAGCTTTCTAAAAGCAAAACTATTGACAAGCATTCTTGTAAACTCACACCCTGTGACTGGTGCACAAATACTGGATAAAAGACACGTGCCACACAGCAGTCCCACTCTGGATTATAGATCTGAATCTTGTTTACATCAGTGTGACTGCCTATAAAGCTGGCATCTCAAAGGCAACTTAACTGAATTACCTATTGCAAAGTCATTCAATACACATCTTCCTCCTAAACCTATGATGTCTTATTTTTACTGTCACTTTTCTCTAATTATTCAAGTAAGTTATCAGGATGTTTACTCCTGAAAACTTTCATTAGAGAGACATCACAAATTATGGGAAATCTGGAAAGAACATGTAGGCCATGGATATGTCCATTAAGCAATATCATTTTAGCTACTGAGAAATATTTTGAAAATACACTTTTCCACTCTCCTAAAGGTTTTGTTTTCTTCTTGCAGCTGAACCCAGACGTTAGGAAGACCCCAAGCCTCTTGGAAAAACAAGTCTGTATGTAGCATCTCAGTCAGAAAAGCCATCACATGGTCTTTTCAACTGTTGGTACTGCAGAAATAAATAAATAAATTTTAAAATAAATAAATAAATATTTAAAAATTAGAATGTTATAAATAGAATTTTCATTGTATTAATCTCAAAGATATGTATCTACCTAAGTATTTTTGAATGCATTCATATCAACTTTTTAACATAAAGTAAAATGGCCAAACTGTATAAATAGAACTTGCAGAATCTATAGGTAGATGATTAAATAAACATCACCACAAGTGTGAAGCAGTAATAGGCACTACCACCTTCATAGTGTGAAGTACCACGAGTTATTTTGTTAAAATGAAAACATGGAAAGGTTCTGTAGCCTTACACTTGATGTATATTTTACTTATATCATCAAAACAGCATTGCACCCCACCAGATGGTTTTAGCTGATTATGACTTGTTTACCAACACTTTTCCCAAAAGAAAAGCAGAGCAAGTAATCCCCACCTTTTTACAAACAGGACTCACCTGCTTGCTGAGAGTGTTTTTCTGCCAACAGTTGGTGGAGAGGGTTCACTGTGGAAGAAGCTTTTTATCCACCAATATTTATCAATTAACTCTGGTAACCCTGCCAAAGAAGAAAAGCCCACAACATTAGACACTGGATGAATAGCAGGAAAACCTGAAAAGTGTTTCAAAGAAGGAAACAATACCATGTGATGCTTTGTCCTGGTCTGTGATGTTAACAGCATCCAAACAGCTGGAGGAGCTGGAAGAAAAACTGGATTCCGAATTCAGTCTTGCTGTTTGTGGAAAACAGAGACACAGGAAATGAACAAAAGATGCTTTGAGAGAGTGCATTATTTACAGGTCAGGAGTTTTTCTGACATGCTGCTAGCTCAGAGGAAACAATTTCACTGAGCTACAGAGTGTAACTTCTATATTATACACACTGTTCTACTACAGTTGCTTTCATAAGAACTTTTATATCAGTTTCTCTCTCAGTCTATTTACACTTCCCTTAAAAGCACACTGAGATCTGCCTGCAAAACTTTCACTGAAATCACTGACAATACTTAAGAACACGGCCACATTGCTATCAAGACAAGCAAGTATATCCTTGAGTATTCAAGTCCACAACAACCAAACTGCTGTGCTTTCCTTGTGACACAACTAAATACTGCATTCACATCAGTGTCCATCCTGGACCTAGGAATCCTAATACACCACATGTACTCTCAAAGCAGTGATTATTTCACATATTTAGAAACAAAAATGTGAATTAATTTCATATTGTGTCTAAATTTGCAAAGTAAATAGGAAGTACAGGTAGAAACCATAACTTGCTAGGCTATACTTTTTCTAGGTAACGTTTTTATTAAATACATACATGTATATATATGTATATGGTAACCCTAATAAATAATCCTAAATAGAGTATTTGTCAAAAAATATAGATTAATAGCCAGAAGCAGATGGTCATTTAAACTAAAGATCTGTGATATGGAAAACACTCCAAGAAATTAAAAGCTATTAGGCAAAGACAACTCTTTGCCTCCAGCTCATCCAGACATCACCTGAAACACTTTCTGACACTTTTCCTGAGTGCCAACAACCCTGCCACTTTCCCGGGAGAGGTTCGGGGGGCTCAGCCTCCCTCCCCAGAGGCGCTCCCGAAGCAGAGAGAAAGGGAGAGGGGACAGAAGGGCAGGGGCTGTGTTTGGGGACAGCACGCAGCTCCCGGCCCCGCCGAGCACTCACCCCTGTAGTACTGGTTCTTGGCCAGGAGGCAGCCGGCCGAGGGGACCGAGGCCATGGCAGCGACTCGAGGGGAATCCGGCTTTATCCGGGAGGAGCCTGCGGGGAAAGGATGCGCTGTGCCGGGACAGAGGATGGGCTGTGCCAGGGGAAAGGATGCGCTGTGCCGGGACAGAGGATGGGCTGTGCCGGGGGAAAGGATGGGCTGTGCCGGGCAGAGGATGGGCTGTGCTGGGATAGAGGATGGGCTGTGCTGGGATAGAGGATGGGCTGTGCCAGGGGAAAGGATGGGCTGTGCCGGGACAGAAGATGGGCTGTGCCGGACAGAGGATGGGCTGTGCTGGGATAGAGGATGGGCTGTGCCGGACAGAGGATGGGCTGTGCTGGGATAGAGGATGGGCTGTGCCGGACAGAGGATGGGCTGTGCAGGGACAGAGGATGCGCTGTGCAGGGACAGAGGATGGGCTGTGCAGGGACAGAGGATGGGCTGTGCCGGGGGAAAGGATGGGCTGTGCTGGGATAGAGGATGGGCTGTGCAGGGACAGAGGATGGGCTGTGCCGGGACAGAGGATGGGCTGTGCAGGGACAGAGGATGGGCTGTGCCGGGACAGAGGATGGGCTGTGCCGGGACAGAGGATGGGCTGTGCAGGGACAGAGGATGGGCTGTGCCGGGACAGAGGATGGGCTGTGCCAGGGGAAAGGATGGGCTGTGCAGGGACAGAGGATGGGCTGTGCAGGGACAGAGGATGGGCTGTGCCAGGGGAAAGGATGGGCTGTGCCGGGCAGAGGATGGGCTGTGCCGGGACAGAGGATGGGCTGTGCAGGGACAGAGGATGGGCTGTGCCGGGCAGAGGATGGGCTGTGCTGGGGGAAAGAATGGGCTGTGCCGGGCAGAGGATGGGCTGTGCGGAACAGAGGATGGGCTGTGCTGGGATAGAGGATGGGCTGTGCCGGACAGAGGGTGGGCTGTGCGGAACAGAGGATGGGCTGTGCCGGGACAGAGGATGGGCTGTGCAGGGACAGAGGATGGGCTGTGCCAGGGGAAAGGATGGGCTGTGCAGGGACAGAGGATGGGCTGTGCCGGGACAGAGGATGGGCTGTGCTGGGACAGAGGATGGGCTGTGCCGGGCAGAGGATGGGCTGTGCAGGGACAGAGGATGGGCTGTGCCGGGACAGAGGATGGGCTGTGCCGGGACAGAGGATGGGCTGTGCTGGGACAGAGGATGGGCTGTGCCGGGACAGAGGATGGGCTGTGCCGGGCAGAGGATGGGCTGTGCCGGGACAGAGGATGGGCTGTGCCGGGGGAAAGGATGGGCTGTGCCGGGCAGAGGATGGGCTGTGCTGGGATAGAGGATGGGCTGTGCCGGGACAGAGGGTGCCCTGTGCCGGGACAGAGGATGGGCTGTGCAGGGACAGAGGATGGGCTGTGCCGGGACAGAGGATGAGCTGTGCCGGGGCAAAGGGTGCCCTGTGCCGGGACAGAGGATGGGCTGTGCCGGGGGAAAGGATGGGCTGTGCCGGGACAGAGGATGGGCTGTGCCGGGGGAAAGGATGGCCTGTGCCGGGGCAAAGTGTGCCCTGTGCCGGGGCAGAGGATGGGCTGTGCCGGGACAGAGGATGGGCTGTGCCGAGACAGAGGATGGGCTGGGGCGGGGCAGAGGGTGCCCTGTGCCGGGGCAGAGGAAGCTCCCTGCTCGGGAAAGAGGATGCTCCTGGCCCGGGGAGCAGCCCCGCTGCCCCGTCCCCCTCTCACCTGCGTGTCCCAGGGAGAGCCCGTCCCGAGGCAGGAAGGGGACCCCGCTCCGCAGCTGGCACCGCCGGCCCGGCCGCCCTTTATGGGACGCGGCAGGCGGCTCTCCCCGCCCGGGGGCGGTGGCACAGGCGGGACGGGAGCGGAATGCGGTGACGGCAGGGGAAGGAGCCCGGGTCGGCCCGGGACAGCCCGCGGACATTCGCGTCCCCTCGGTCCTCGCTCCTGCGGGTCATCCCAAGCGCATCGCTGCCGTGCCCAGGGCGGCACTAGAGCTGCTGCGTTAATTATTGTCTTCCCTGGGAAGAGCGGGGTGAAGTAGACTGGTGCTTGTTTGGGTAAAAGTTTTTGTTCAGAAACGCAAACGTGGCTACGCATATACACTGATTTCTTTAGTGAAGCCAAAGAAATGATGTCCACTCTCATGGTAATGACCAAACCTGTGATCATGTAGTCTTGGTAAAACTAAAACAAAGTCAAAGATAGATCACAAAACTACTTTTACTTTCCCAAGATAAATGCACAGATATTTTTCATAGTTGTAACCACATTGCATTGCAAATCTAGTCGAACAGGGTATGTCCTCACCTTTAGAATTGCCAACAGAAAAAGTAACAAACAGCTTTGGCTATTTGGTCTGCTCCTTCTCCACAGCAAAACTTTTTGTTCCTTTTTATTTTTTCTTCCCTAGCAGGAGCTGTGGGTAAGAACACAGAGGTGTAGTGTGTGAGATACCCAGTTACTGTCTCCTCTGCTTGCATAGTGAATTCTATCCCAAATGATAATGACATAGCTCATAATAGCTCCTAGCGTATTTATAAGGGTGTAACCACACTGCAGGGAAACCACCTCTAAAACAACACCAAACAGCAGTTGTAACAGGTAAGCCTGTTTTCATAGGGCTTTCTACTGATGTGTGTCAGAGACTTGACAATGTGATGGTCTCTCCTGAACAAAGATTGAAGGCTCATCACTGAGAGATCTGCAAGATTGACACAGGAAATACTCTGCAGATGAGTTCATACCAAGCACTGGCATCAGTTACCCCATATATTTATCCTGTTATGTGAAAAAGCACTCTAAGAGTAGTAGTACTCACTATTGCAGCTTCTGATTTATGGGTACGTACATGTATTAGCTTGTTAATACTATTAGCTACTAGTTTGCTTTATCAGTCACCTTGTTACCTGCCTTAGTAATCAATTTCTATCTTCAGTCTTGTTCTATTTAAGGGCATTAAACTTCAGCAACACCCCATTTTGTCACCATAAACACCCTCACACTGAGCAGCCTGTTGAGTTGTCAGACCTCTTCCTGAAAGAGAGGAAGCTTCTTCCCAAACAGCCATAGGGAATGGTCTTCTTGGGCTATGAGGGTGGGCATTTGTAGTGGTAGCACTGTGTCCTAGACAGAGCTAACAACACTGTTGTTTATTGTATCTGCTTTTGTCTTTCACCTTTAAAATCTCATTTTAATATACTCATTGGTTTGTCGAGGACATTATCAGAAAAGCTGTTTATGCTCTAACATGCCCAAGGAATAGGCTTTGTATTTGGCAAGGAAACAGACTTAAGTATTTCTCTTGCAAACCTCACAAACATCTATCCATTTCAGAGCCATTCCAAAATACTCAGGAGCTGGGAAACACCAGGTCTGTAAAATTTGCAGTTGCTTCACTGCTGCATGTGTATAATCTGGCTTTATCATTTAGCATACATGGTCATATACCACTTTTGTTTTGGAGCCCTGTTTAATGCACTGGACTAGAAAGGGCTTATTTAATGAGAAATCTTTCCACTATTTCTCTCACTCAATCTGTAATTATGTCATATCTATTGTATTTTCTTCTAGCAAGAATGTAGAATAGTCTGAATATGGAACTGCAGGTTTCCCCAGTGTTTTTTCTTGCATGGACATTCTGGCAGACTGTTTCTAAAATACTGGCACAATTATTTTAAAGTACTGCTACAAAACCAAGGCATGCTATTATCTTGACCTGACAAGAGGGAATTCTGAGATCCAAAGAAGCCAAGATAAAATTATTCAAAAATCTTACATGTCTCATAGGAGAGCAGTTTAGGACTCTGTTGGTTTTTTTTAATATCTACTTCATGCCTACTTCATTTACCCACTTACAGCTGCCATTCACCTCAGATCCAGATTTATGTATTCAGTGTGTTGGCAAATCAGGTTTTCAACTAGACATTGAAAAACTTGGTTAGTGGCCACCTATGATTAAGTAACTCACATAACATCAATTACAAACTCAGGGGCAAGGTTACAATTCAACTTTTAAGACAGATTCAATTGCCTTAACTACTGACCCATTCCTTTCTCCCTGGAAGCCTTGGTGCATCACTACTAAAAATTCTGCCATGAATATGTAAGTAGTCCTACTAAATACATGCTATGGGACTAAATACATGCTATAGTCTCTTGAATATAACAAACTCAGTTCATATCTATGCTTTATGCAAAAAGAGGCAGGGACACTATGAAATAAATAGGAAATAATCCCCAGTTTTGTAAAAATTCTTTTTACAAAAGGTACATTTCCAGACTAATACTGTGACCTTAACAAAGTGTTAAAATAACATTTGTATACCCATAACTATTAAACAGACACAGTACTGAATTATTTGTGATCCCATGAAACATGGACACTTATCAGAAAGAAACTTGAAATTAAAAATTAAATCAATATGACTGATTAAATGGATAAATCTCCCACCTTTTCTTGCCAGGATTACCTGATATAACCTTTCATTGGGCAGTAAAAGCAAAACACTGTCACAAAAAGAAAAACAAACAAACAGTCTATATTGAGTTACACTTTGAAGCTGATCTGTTAATTATTCACTAAACAAAGTTTATCTGATAAACTTAGCTACTCTTTCACTTCTTGGAACACCTGTGAGCCTGGTGCCAGTCTTTCTGGGGACTGGGTTTGGGTATTTTCTTCCACACACTTTTATGGCAATTTTTTTACTTTTCCTTGCCACCTAACCTTATGTAAGGGTAGTATGGCATTACAAATTCTACAGTATTGCTCCAGGGCTGTGTCCTTTTCACGATTGTATGGGTACTCTGACAATGTTTAGAGAGATGTGGACAAATTGAGTAAAAGCACATTTCCAAATGCATGTGCAGAAAGGTACAGTTTTGGCACATGAGGGCTGAGTATTCTCTCCCCACAAGCCACTGGAAAAGCAGATTTTGCACCTTTTCATAAATCACAGAATCAGAAAATAGTCTGAGCTTAAAGGCACCGAGAAGGCATCAAGTCCAGCTCTTAAGAGAATGGTACCTACAGGGATCAATCCCACAACCTGGCATTATTAGCTCCATGCTCTAACCAAATGAGCTAATCTCAAAATTGCTCTTATTACCCATCCACAACTAACATTTCATTCCAATTTTTTACAGAACCTATAAATCACTCTTTTTTTAAGGGAAGTGTCCTTGACTATATGGCTGTCCATGAAAAGACCAAACTTCCCTGAGTAGTATTTTTAATGAATGTAACAACATTTTTAGGGAACTTTCAGTAAAGTTTCCTTCATAGATCTGTTAGTAACACTAATTATTCACTATTTACCTCAGCTAATTGTTTTGCATACCTGTTCTATCAAATTTTGAAAGGAGTCTATAAAAGAGGCTTGCATTAAAGAAATTTCATAGTTCCACTATGTGAAGTAAAAAAACTTTTCCATGCAAAAATTACTTATCATAACCAGTTTAGTTTGTTAGCTGCTTCCAAGGACCAGTGCCATCACTTACTTCTTTCATTCATTTTACTCTTCAACTATTTCTCCAAGCCAAACAGCTCAGCAGGAAGCAGGGCTCATTTATCAAAACCAAGTGTAGTTGAGGTATTGATGAAGAATTAAATGGTAGAGTGAGAGTTGGCAGGGGAATGTAAATTCATATTGTATGTAGCCTGCAAAAGATTCCTAGGGTTGTAGTGCTGCTGGGGAGAGCCTGAGCACAGAAGGGACAAGAAACATTTTCTTCACCACTGCAGAGTGTGGCACCACTGCAAATCATCAGCTCTGTAGTTATGACCACTCCCAGTAATGAAGAGATTGCTTTCTGGGACGTCCAGCACTTTCTTTCATTGTTTTTATTTTTAATCTTTACTTCAAACGTGAACATAAATTCGGGAAAAAGCAAAAGGAAACAACACATTTAATGAAGAGAAAAAGATATTGGATGAGATAACACTGAAAGCAAAGGGTAACTACTGATCTCTAGAGCATGGAGCACACCTCTCAATGATGCACACTGCCAGAAATGTCAGCAAAAGCAGGAAAACACACACTTTTACATAAAAGCTGCATGGCAAAAACACTGAAAAAGACTCTGCAATTCTAAATCTTTAGCACATCTTTGTGCATTTACTGTTAAATGCCAGTTTTCAAAGGCTGAAAGTTACAAATTTCTCTTTATTCAGTCCAATTCATGCCCAGTGCAGCACTACACTCACATGAAAACAAAGACATTTTAACATTTGTCATTTTAGTTTTATCTTAGCACTAAACTGCAACCCGTTTTTCTTTGGATCCATATGCAACAAGCTGCACAAGCTTCTTCCAGCAAGCTGTATCTTTTGCATCTTTCTCAGAAGGTATATGAAGGAATACTTGAACTTTTTTGTCACTTTTGTTTCTCAAGTATTCTGAAGAAGACTAAAGCTCCCAGTATCACCAAATATAGGGATGATAAATTGCATTCCCACAAAATAGAATTTGTAATTGATTGGAATGCAACTGAATAAAGCAAAATTGAAACATAGGTATGTTTATATACCTTTTTAGTATGTCCCTGGAAATTTATTGATCTATAGAGACAAGAAAAGTTGGCTTGTTATTCAATTTCACATCCATTACAGAGATGCAGGGCCAAATTGCATATTTTAATATTCTTGTCTATTTTGGTTAAAACAAAACAAAAACATTTTATTGAATAGCATCCACTTTTTCAAATTGCTGGTAAGAGTACTGTCATTTTGATGTACACACGCAGACTCTTCTCTTATTCACTTCTGTACTACTCTCTCTCTGTCCTTGCAGGTAAAGTGGACCAAGGCTCATCAGTTTTAACACCACCTGACATTGCAGAAGGTCCCAGTAGCCCATCATGACTCATAGACACTATTCCTCAGCACTGAGACATGCTGGCATCCTCATTTCTTGACTAGTTGTTCTGTCAGCCAGGCCAGATGCTCAGAATGGAGCAGCATGAGGTGCAAAAGGAATCAGGGAACTTGTGAATAAGAAGAACATATTCATAGTTTTGCAGCTGGGAAATTTCCCATGAACCTAGCAACAGAGCTGGCCCAGGACATCACAGAGCAGAACTGTTCCAAAATTAAGAAGCCAAAGTGCACTTCTACAGCTGTGTTAGAGCAAACTGTACGTCCTGTATATTATCTCTACATGGTGAGGTTGTGACAGCAACACCTGAAAAAAAAGCCTTAATTTTCTCACAAATCCCTCCAGCCTGCAGAGGAGGAAGGCTGGCTGTCTAGGGCTTATCATACAAGGACATCAGGTCAGATCCTCAGTTCATTATGCTTGTTTCCTTCTTCTCTCAAAACTTAACCAGTTGACCTCAGAAATGCAAACACCATTAGGGCTGACCAGGGACTCAGACAGCTTTTCTAGACTCCCACACACTTAATTTCATCTGAAATCATAGCTTAAATATGCTTAGGAGCATTCTTTGGCCCTGAAGACAACTGATAGAAAATGGCCAACAGCCACACTGTTTTATACTGCAAAATAAGATGTTTACAACCAAAATGGTGAAGAATTCTCTCTTGCTTGTGTTAAAATCCAAGCTGCTTGGCAGTTTTTTGGGAAAAAGCCAGGGAAAGCCCTAAGCCTAAGCCATTCCAGGACATTTTTAATATCTTAATAGAATGGACAATCATGTTCTGTCTCCTGTCAAGGTTCCCTGGCACTAATTTAGGGGTTAGTTAATTAAACATGATGTCACCAGTGCCTAGTGTAAGATGCAGAGCCAATAAGCTGCCAAGCAAATGACTCTGCTAGGCATCCATTGAAAACCTACCACGTTTAACACTTGGGTGTAGATGGCTAATTAGGGTCAGTTATTGCATTTCTCCAGATCTTAATGAATCTAATGCAGTGGCTGTTCCCATCTCACAGATGCTGCTGGTGGGAAGTCTTTCTCTGAGGCTCCTGCACAGCTGCCTCCACACACAAGTGCCAAGTCTTTCAGCACAGCAAGGGCTAGAGCACAGTCCCATTCACACATCCAGGGAGGCCCTTCTGCTTTAAATATGCAACATACCAGCAATGAAAAAGAGGAGAACAGGCACTGCCAATCTCTGCTTCTGTGACCATATAGGAGCCAAAAAAAAAATAAAATAAAATAAAAAAAAAAATAAAAAGAGAGAGAGAAGAGCCAGACATGCAACTTCTTTGGGAAACCATTCTTTTCAGTCTCAATCCTAACTGACAGCATTGCTGAGCCTCTAAGCATGACATACTGACACTGCACCTCGAGCTGCCTCATGAAAACAAAAAGGTAAAAGTGCCCAGCATCCCAGCAGAATTTGCTCCAGCTATGAACTCATCTCACAGGCAGTGGAGGCACAGTTGGCAGCATTTCCTGGAGCTGAGGAAAGCTAAGTAAGGAGCTTCTTCCTCCCATCAAGGTATAAGGTGGGTGCAAGAGGTTGGTCTGTGTCAGGATATGCTGTTTGCATGCCACTAGACTCGGGAATCTGAGGTCATGTTCACTGCTACTGAACCACTAGAAGTACAGGTTTGAAGCAGTATTAGTACAGTCCAAGAAACATAGAAGAAGAGATGACATAAAAGATGGCAAAGGGTTCTTTAATCCATAGATTCTTAATCTGTGGGATGGATTTTGCCAAGACAGTAGCAAGAACACATAAACAAACCATTCTCACCACAGAGTTACGTTCTGTAATTAGTGCATTAGAGACATTAATTAACTCTAAGTAAGACCAACTCAGTTGAGATGTGTTGCTCCAGTCTTCTTCCTCTTATGACACAATCTGCACTGACTGAAGTAGATGTTTGTCTACTTCCTGTGATGCTGAATCATATCAAAATTGATGAAGAATCAGAGGAATTGCCACTGGTGTGCTGCTGGTGGGGGGCATCTCCTCCAGGTAAATGGGAGCCTGACCACACTGGTGATGCTCCAGGTGCCTCTGCTCAGAGTGACTGGACTCGACTCTGAGTACAGCTGCTAGACACAAAACACCTAATTCCTTGACTTTCACTTTTCTTATAGTTTAAATAGTTCCCATACTTGCAGAAGTTCATTCTGTTTTTTTCTGACAAATGAGAACTGAAGCCTATCTGCAGCCTTGCAATTTCAGGAGCACAAGTATACTTGTAGTATGATTTTATTGGTAGGTTCATAGTAGGTTTTCCTAGCAAATGCCAATATTGAAAAACCAAACTTAGACAGGGGTCTAAAGATTAGTTGATAGTGCAGTCAAAGTTTGATACAGTTTAATGAAGTTTTCCCATTATTTTCATTTGGCCAGTGTTCTGCCTGCATCTTATCACTAGATCTGTTGTCAAGAGTTGAGTTTATCTACTTTCTGATTTACCAATGAAAATAGTGATAGGCAGTTTTTAATTTATCTTCCTCCTACTGAAGTGTAACAATTGTAATGTAGTTTTACAAGAGTCAGTCTCAGGTATGAGGAGTCTGATCAGACAGAAAGGGCACAGCCCATTTTCCTCACCCTGCTTAAATTCATCTTTTTCCTCCCTTTTGCTTGCAGAGCAGTTAACTGCAATTTTCTCGAGTGAATTCAAGTCCAACAGATCCTTTACACATTTTGAATGGGAAGTATTTCACACTCTGCATGCAAGCTGACTTTTAGCAGAGTACTGGAATTACCTGTAATGGAAAGATACACTAAATAATGATGGTTATGATTACTGCTAGTTTGTTCCTTCCATTCCTCCTCCTGTTTCATATCATGCATCTGTGACAATGCAATCTGCTCCCTTTGAGGAATTTTGTAGAGAAAAGCAAGTTATAGAAGACTGCAAAATTAAAGGAGATGACCAAAACTTCTTATAGACAAAAGCTACAAAAAGTATTGTAGAACACATCTAGCTTTATAACGAAACAGAGCAAGAAGGTGAAACAGTTATTCCAATAAAACAGTAAAAAATTAGTTGATGGTTAATACTTGAAAATGTTCTAGAGGGTATGATACAGTGCATGTGTCTGTCTTTTGTGAGAGTAAAAGGAGCTGTGAGAAGTGCTGGATTAATTTCACCTATCACTCTCAAACAAATGCAGAGAATAGGATGTTTGAACTCAGCAAGAGAATCTTGAAATATCTAGGATGGGTTTATACAAATCTGAAAATGTCACCTCCATTTGGTTCATCTCATTTACCTTCAATTAGGCTTTCCAGCAGCATAGAATCTCCATATCAGCCAGGAAATAAGAGTTTATAATAGGCTACAAGTGTCCATATTCACTCCTTTGCCTTGGAGAAAACAAACTGCTGTCAGCAATTTAAGGTGGTTATCAATCCTGCAACAGTCTTAGGCTGTCCTCACTTGTTAATGCAGCAGCTTCTGCTACCCTGAGAGAGAGCTGCTGCCACTTGATATTTGACTAACCCTCTTTAGGCCCTTTCAGGACTGCCAAAAGGGTACTGGCCTCCAGTTTGAGAAGTAATTGTTGAAAAGGACAGTTTTCCATTATACCCACAGTTTTCTTATAAGTCACCTTTGGGAAAAAAGTAGTTCTGTGTGCCTGAAAGAGCTCTGGTACTGGAGCTGGGTCATGCACAGCAAGGTTAAAGTCAGGCAAGCTGCCAGAACAAAGTCATTTTGCTCAGCACTGGCTTCAACTCTCAACATCTGCTCTGTAATTCATCAGCTTGGTGCTTCAGCCTTTGGAAGAACCAGTGCCTGAACAGCATACAGGACAACTATTTCTAAATACTTCTGAGCATCTGGGTTCAGCTATTTGTTGGTTTAGCAGCTCTATCCCTGTAATTTCATGGGTGACCCAGGGATGCCAAGAACCTGAAGTTATTTTTATGGATATTGTTGGAGAGATTCATTCTCAAAACCCCATCCTTTTAAAAATTTTATTCACTAAAATCTTGCAACTTTTAAATTTTTTTTTTCTCCTAATTAGCTAGTTAAACAATATATTCACAAGTAAGTGCAGCTCAGATTCAATAGATTAAATCTTTAAGCATATTCTTGTATGCACAATTTGCAATATGCAGAATTTCAGGCACATGTGGGCAAGATGGTTCTGCATTAATCAAAACAGGCACATGCAGCAGGAGCAGTTAGTCAGCAGTAAACTAAAAGCCAACAAGGACAAGTCCTGTTCTCAAACATTCACATTTTGCACATAATTGCTTTGATTTTTTCTGTATATCACAGATACAGTTTTCTATTTTTTTATTTGTCCGAATGTGTAGTACATGTAATAGAGGCATAAAATAGCATCTGAACCAAACATTTCTGAATATAAAAGCAGTGTTTCAGATACGATTCATTAACCTCATTTATCTTAATTGTTACCCAGTCCAAAATTATATCCTTTCCTATTACACCATAATGACTTTTTAATCTGCCAGAAATACAAAAAATGAGCAAAAGGAAGATCAGAAAATCTTACTGCAGAATTTCAGTTCTCGCACAAAATAGTTGCAAAATATTGTTCTAATAGAAATTTGTATTAAAGTGTGAGTGGTTTTCTGGTTTTGAAATTGATGGGAACTTTGATAGTTCTGAAATGGATAGTGCTTCATAAATTTTAAAGCACTCTCCTTTTTCTCCTTGACTCATTTATTTACAGTTTCTCAAATGAATTCTTTAAACTCAAGCACTTAATCCATGTCAAGACTTCCATTTATGTCATAGTTAAGTAAGCATAGAAATTAGGAGTAAATAGAGTAGTGTGGCCCTGTCAGCTCCTCCCTACAAACACTGGAGCTGAAAAGCAGGAGACTGAACTGGTGCAGGTGTCTGCCCAAGGAGTGGGGCTCACAGCAGTCACCAGGCAGCACCTGAGAAGCACAAGAGGGCCTGTGAGGCAGCTGTGTTACCAGTCAGTGAACAGCTCTCCCTGGGGTTTCCCTGCTCCACTATTCCAGGGAGTAAATGAATCTGTCTCACCTTGTTCTTCCCACTGGCAGCAGGCTCAGCTTGGAAAGGAGCATCTCTTGGCTGCTTTTGGGCTCCAGATTCCACCTTCTGTAAACTTGTGTCTGCCAAAGGATCATTAAAGCAATTTTTGTCATTTTTGGTTTGTAGGAGGAAAGCAAGTATTTGAACCTTATGAATTCTGTAATAAAGTTTGGAAATGCACCATTAGCAGTGGCCTTTTCTATAAGCACAGATCCAAGCTACATGGCAATCTGACAAAGGAGATATTCACCTGTTCAGCTCTTTCTTTCATGGATCTGCTGTGCTGCAAGACAAGCAGGCAGAATTAACCCTATCAGCACCATTCCCAGGATCACAGCAAGGAGGGCCCAGGCTGCAGTGCCTTGTCTGTGTCTGCAGTTCCCTCAGTTTGCCACAGGCATGTTCCTGCTTTGCCAAGGATGAAGCCCTCGTGACCCCGGCTGAAATCATGCAAGCTCTTCTATCTCCTTTAAAGATGTCTTTTTCTCCTGCACTGAACTACAGGACCTGTGAGATCACTGCCTGCTGCTACCTCACACCATCTACACTCTAATCCCTTTATTACAGCAAGTTACAGCTTGTGACATTGTCAAAGGACAAGGCAGCAAAAAGATCCAGGTATCTCCAGATTCAAGGTCAGTAAAACCCATTTCCCTGGATTGTTTCTGCAGCCAATTTGGCTTCTGAATCTCCTTCACTGTGCTCTTCAAAAGTTGTGCCAGCATCAAATGAGTCTCTGATTTTCTGATGCACTAAAAGCATGGCAGATGCACCATCAAGCTCAGTTTTGCCAAGTGTTAATAATTCTGGATATGCATCATGAGCCCCTCTTGGTGCTAATTTCTGGACAGAAAAAATTGCCTTCATGGCTCCATATCAGAAACTGCTCAGTGCTGGAGAGATATCACACCTGCCTCTCTTTCCATTTTCCAAGTCTAGAAATGTATGGGCATTTTTTCTTGAAAGCTGTTTCTGCCAGACTCCCTTAGATCCATGGCACTGGTGTTAGTAAATCTGTTGGACTATGGATGCAATGAAAGTCTGCAGGCCACCACCAACTGCTGTTTTCCTATCTGGTGAAAGTCTACACCATCCTGAACATCTTTGCTGTATTCAGAGGGGATGGCACATTGAGCTGAGCTGTGTAGGCTGTGATGATATTTTTCCCTGCTCAGTGATTCCTGGGCAGGGCCAGTGTTTGATACACTCTGGGCTGAGAAGCCAAAGGCAATGCATGCACACAAGACTGAGCCATGCACACATCTGCTACAGGTAGAAAATCTGAAAATGAGCATTACATACTCTATTATCTTTCTTTTTCTTGTTTTCAGGTCTGCATACATTAAAAAAAACCTCTTTTTTTAAAATGTGTACTCATTTCAGTACAATCTATTTAAATTTTTTGACCAAATCTTCAGCTGTAACAGGTCACAATAACACTTTTTCAAGTTTTTAATACAGTTTGACAGGTAAGACTATGAAAGCAGTAGCTCATTATTTTATATTTATGGAGCAAGCTGAGATTCTATAATATCCTGTCCTGATGTGATCTATTGTTGTACTCTGATTTCCAGCCACTTTTATCTGACTGCAGCTAGAAATTCTGCCCATAGGTACTGATGTGTTGCCTTTGAATACAATCACATATTGTTGCCTGTTCTCTCAGTTTGATTTATTCTGGGTGATAAATGAACATCTTGAGGCAGTCATCAGACTTTAATTTGACTGAGCAGATCGTAACTGAAAATCACAATTTTCCTAGAGCACTGTTGAAGAGCAGCCAGTCATTTCACATTACCCATACATTGTTGGCTGTTTATTGGTTCTCTGCAACATGCACTGGAATCCTTTTTGCAGTATTTACAGCACTATCCACGTATTTTAGTATCAATGTTTTATAAGCTACCAGCAGCAGGGAAAAAAAATTTACTCACAGAGCATGTGATACTGGGAAGAACACAGAAATGCAACAGAGCTATCTATACACATCCAAAACCATATTAAGTTGCCTCACATGTTATGAAAGCTAAAAAATCCTTTATAGCTGTGTATAAGAACTTTTAAACTTTTTTTTTTTCTTGCTGAAAGCCTGTGAAGAGCCTCAGGTTTGATACACACTATACTTTCTCTTGCAAGGCTTTTTTAACACAGCTGCCTATAGGTCTTGATCTGCTGTTGCACTGATGTTAAACTGCTGCTGACAAAGGATTCATTTCTGATTTATAAGGCTGGAAATGTTCTGTCTCTTTCCTCTCCTCATTGCTATCTTTGCTTTCCCTTGCCTTCTTTCAGCTTCACATTGAGTTTAAGGACTGGTAAATAAACTCATTCAAGCTTCTATACAGCATCAGCCACAAGATATTGCTGAGCCCAAAGACTTCTCTCTGGCTGAGCAATATCTCCCAGAAAACACCTGAGCTCACTTTGAAGGCACCAAAAGAGGGAGACCCTGCCCCTTCTTTGCCAGCCTGCCTGCATTTTCCTATAATCTCAGTTTTCCAATTTATAGACAATAGCAGAGTTCTAGTAAAGCTGATTCACAAGAAAGGAGCTTTTCTTATTGTAGCAACCACATCAACTAGAGCTGATTTTAACAGAATTTATTTACTTTAAAAGAGAAAAATTTTCTGGCTGAGCTCTGATAGAATAAGCATGGTCAGCTTTCATGAGAAAAGCTTTCTAAGGGCTAGAATCTCTTAGTTATTTTCATAGGAACCCCACCATAGTGCTTTTGCCTGCAGTGTAAGGCCAGTACCACTGCAGGTCTACACTCTGAGAAATGTGGGCTCACCATTGACTTCTCTGCTGGACAGGGCTGCAGGGCTCCACAGGGAGAGGAAGCAGCTTGGGTTGTGCACTTTTTCTGTAGCTCTAGTGCTCAGCACAGCAAGACATCTTTTGTGCCATTTGATGCATCTCACAAAGGATCCGTGTGAACTTAGCACTCCTGTGTGCCAATCCCCCTGTACCACCCTAACTCCAAGTTAGCCTCTGTATCAGAAGTTTAAAACTTTTACTGTCCTCACAAAGGTTTTGAACCCTCAAAACTACACCTTTTGAAATTTGAGCCTTTGTACCTACTTGGTACTGGTTTTACTACTATGAGATAAAAAGCAAAACTTTGTTGTAGTCCTCAAAAGTCAAAATCCCTTCTAGGTCCACCCTACAGTAGCTGATTTAGAAAATTTTCTGTTCAACTATTTATGTGCCATTTTTTCTGATAAGCATATTTATCTTTGCTACAGAAACCAGGGAAAGACTGACATTTTCTACCACTTTTGATGGGAAATATGTTTTTATACCAATGTTTGGATTTCTTTAGTTACTGTCTATGCAGCTCATTCAGAAGAAAGTCCTATAATAGTTTCACCTTTCAAAATCCATAAATTTCCTGCTAAAATAATTTAAAACTATACAAAGGATAAAAAAACCCTCTTATATGACCTGCTGCCACAAGCAGATAGATCTTCAGGAAAAACCATTTGTTGCCACCCCTTGCTTTGAAAGAAAATACCTAGTTAATTCATGTTGTAGCATGCATTTTTTGTCTAGTTTGACCTATAGATCCTATTTATTCCGAGTCTCACTACAATCCCTTCTGCAGTTGCCTTATGTTTCATGGAGTAGCTGAAAAGCATATGATGTAATTATGAGAAAATCTGTTTGGAAGGTGAAACGATTTATATTTTAAATGCCTTATAATTTCTTGTGTAAAATACTTTTATTTTATTTTGAGCAAAACTTCAAATGCTTGTTCTCTTGCATCAAGGACTGATGCTGTCAGTCCCTGGCGTTAATTCAGTTGGAGAGAGACTAAACTGGTGAGGAAGTTTGGAATATTGCTCCATCTTTCAAAAATGTGTTCCAAACAACATCATGGACTGTTCAGCTGTAACCTCTCCTGCCTCTCTTCCCAGCATCAGGTGAGTGAGATACAGAGGATTGCTGGAAGAACAAGAGCAAATAGACATTGGAGTGTCTGGAAGCACAGCAAGCCAAATTACACACTGTGCTGCTCAAAGTCCACTGGACTTCTGAGAAACAGGAAACAGCAATAGCTTTAGCCTGAAAATCCCTGTTCTTCAGGCATAAACAAAGCTCTACTATCTGCCCAGCCTTCTGTGAGTCAGGTCTAATAGTACTCTTTAAGGAAAATTTGACTTGACTAAAACACTGTGTCCAGTGAATATCAAATTAATAATGAATACATGTTCCATGAGCTGTTGTAAATTCTTTGTAAATTCACTGGCAGTGAAATACTCCATCCCATGAACTGTGTATGAGATGGGCTTCCAGGCTTAGAGGTGCCTCAAGCCTGGCTTTGCAAGGAGAGCAGGATGTCCTTCCCATTCCGTGGGATACACTCAGGACTAAAGTCCTTCCTTGGCAGGAATGCCAGCCCAGAGCTCAAGGCCAGTTTGAATACTCATCCATTCTGGCAAAGCTTTGCACTTCAGACTGAGTTGTACACAAGTTGTACTTAGGCTGTCAGGTTAGGGGACAGTTTTCAACCCAGATGCTGGTGATGTTCATCTGGAGAGGGGAGCTCATGTGGTCCCTCTGCTAGAACTGCCATTTTCTGCACTCCAAACTGTCTCTCTGTTTTTTTTATCAACATTCCTTTGAATTAAACCCTGTCAGTATTATTCAAGTAGGGTAATTTAAGACAGCCAGTTAGTAAGGCCAGGCCCTAAAAGAATATTATCCTCTTTCTGTTGAACCACATGTAGGAAGAGTAACAAGAACAAATTGGTTCATCCTATTTTATATTTCCAGAAAAGGTATTCAGCTGCCTTGATATGAAATAGCTCAAAAGTAAATTTTCTTCATTTAAGATATGCAACAGTGGAGTTGCATTCAAAAGATCTGTGTCAGCAGCTCCTTGTTTCAAGCCTTCATATTAAAAAACATGATGAATGTTATTTTATGGCTGTATGTTCAAGCCAAGCAATTTATGGTGTTTAAAAATTAATACAGATTGAAAAGTCTTTGATAATGCAAAGCTCAGCACTCTGGATTTCCTTTTGCTCCTTTATATGTGCTGCCAAGATATTTGCTAACCAGCTGTAACCTTTACCCCAGTTTCCCTGGGTACTAAAATAGACTGTTGTGCTGTGGATGTGTTCCTCTGCTTTTAACTTGCTGTTCACGTATCCTACAGCATGTAGTAACCAAGAGCCTTTTGTAGGGCAAAGGTAACCCAAAGGAATACATGAGAGCAGCAAGAGGAAAACACCCAAACTTGAATCTGACATGCAAGCAACATCCTCTGACATTTAGGCAAACCCGGATTTCTGAACTGAACATTCATGATCATGAGTCATATCTAGAGCATTTTCTATCCAACCTCTTTTTTTTTTTTCTTTTCTACAAACTCTCTATATTCTGATTTAATGTAGAAGCAAGGAATTTTAATGTGCATAAAGCTAACATGCTTCAGGACCTCTCCAAAACTATGAGGAAAATGAATTATTCTGATTTTGCCTTTTTTAATGCAGCTTAGAACAGTTTTAATCCTCCCAAAAATAGCCAAAACAAGCTAGGATATTTTTCTTGGTATTTATTAATAATAATATACAGTCCAAATGCTAATCCAACCAAAATCCTCTTGATCAGGTTAACTGAAAAAAAAAAGCCTTCAGGGAAAAGGCTTATAACTGTAATTTGCAATATGCAGCACCTTCTGTCTAAAGGTTTTATAAATATTAAAACCCAGAATGCAATACATCATTGTAGTCTTGACTAAAAGGAGTTTTTACCCTCAGAGAGTCAAGGTCACAGTCACAATTTCAGAATCCAGGACTATTCCCTGATTCAACAACCACGTCCCAAAACACCAGTAAGAAAAGGAGCCACTGCAGACTGGACAAGGCTGCCCAAAGGTGGCAATTATGGGCTACATCAGGCTGCAGAGTAAATGATCTGCACCCTCCTGATTAGCCTGCAGACTGGGAAGGCATTAAGCATCATTGTATTGCAAATTCCTAATTACATTCTGCCTCATGCAAGGCTCTTTGTCTCTCTGGCTGGAAGCCACAGTTTAGGCATTTTTCTCTATTTTAGGCTTCTTAATGTGTCTTTCACAGGAAATCTCTCAAAAATATATTGTTTTAAGAATGTATACATTCTGGGAATCACAGCAACATGAAGAATACCAAACCTTTGTGGATTTTAATGGCTTAACCAAGTTTGTTGCTATTGGATTTAAAGCTGAGAAAGAGCACACCTCTGCTGCTGGAAATACTGGGAGAGTTCTGTCCTTAAATTATTTTCCATAGTATAAAAATTCTCCCATTTTGATTATCCCTAGATGTTTGTGTAAGTCTTTTTAAGATATCATATTGTAGCAACAAAATCTTCTCTTAATGTAATCTCTCTGTATTTATGTATTCTAACACATACACTCCACCATAAAACTAAATACTGAAAAATCACACATCCATATATATAATTTAATTATTCATAAATACAAGTGACATTTAAGAAATTTACCATAAGACTGAAATCAGCAAGCTGCCACAGGAAAGCAAGGTACTTTACAGAAAATTAAAACCTCACTCTTCTTCCTCAGCCTTTTGCCCACCTGTCAAAGAGAAGAAAGATGGATTTAAAGCCAACTTTCATAAGGAATATTTTTCTTACACATAAACATGCCAATCTTCTACATTCATAAAATATACATGTTCTGAGGAAAAGAATATCTACTCTTTGATAGAATACTATAATTTGCAAAGGTTTGAATGGTTATGTTTAAAGCACTGAGATGGACTGCTTCTGTGTACAGCAGGTATTTTTCTGGTATCTACTGCATGTCTGTCAATACACAATTGTTTCAAGACTTGTTCAAGAACCAAAGAACAGAATCCATAGGCTAAAAAGACTACACCCTTAAATGTTTTCTCCAGTTTCTTAAATTTCTTTAAGAAGCTTTAGAATCCTACTGCAAAGCATGAGTCTTGTTTTCATTACCATGTCATATATTCAAAATATTAATGCATGCATAGAAGTAAAAGAGATACTGGAAGGGTTGTGAAAGAAATGTGTGTGCCTGTGCATGTCTCACACTTCTACCTAGCTCATTACTTGAATTTTATTTTATTTAGTTGGTGGGGATGGGGATTCTTTGGAAGAATAATGTGTTCATTGTTTTAATGTGGATGCAAGCATAAAAGCTAGAAAATTAATTGTTAGGACAAAACCTGCTGACTCAACCACTCAGCAGCATTGCTTGTTCTCACAATTATCTTGTATCAGCACATAGTTTTATGACTCATATATGCTATAAAGGATGGAGAGGAAGATTAAGATTAGATTAGATAAGGTATTAAACCTAAATTTGTGTACTTTTCTAATTTTTGAGTTTACCTTTAATATTAAGGAAGGGTGAAGTCAAATTCCAATACTATGTGAAAGGTATTGAACTGTTACCCTCCATTGAGGAAACTGAGATTGGTTAGAAACACAGTGAAAAAAAAGCAGAAAAGAGGAAAGATAAACATGTTTGAACTAAATTCAGCTTTTACCTATGTGGGCACATCTACATGGGGACATGATGTGTTAGGTTATGTCATGTTCTGCTTTCTTCATACTGTACATTAAGATTGAAATAATTTGCCCCATACTTAATATCAAATCAGCTGCATCACACAAAAGTATTTCTGGGGCTAACATAGGAGATCACATTTTTGAGAAGTGAGGGAGTGTGAAATTAGAGTGTGTTACCTTTCCTGCAGCGAGACCCTCACTCATCCTGCTCCTGGAGGCCTTGCTCATTTATGAACCCACTTGTGCATGGACTCACTAACTAAAAGGACCTCATATCCAAGATCTAGAGCTTCTGTGCAAGGCTGTGCAGCTAACAGGCCCCTCTAGGCACCAGGCTGTCTCCATGCACAGCCCTGTGCTGGGGCTGTGTCTCTTCTGTGTCATATTGCATCTGAGCTCTGCCAGGTCACCCAAGGAACATGGTGGTCTGATTTCCATGCTGTTACTCAATACACAGAGCTCTGTAATTGGGTCAGGAAAACAGAGAGAAGTATTTTAATTAGTCAGCCTGCTGTTCTTTCATTCCTGATGTTCTTTTCATGCCTCCTGCACAGGCATTTCTTATGGAGCAGCTCATTGCTGCCATGCCTGTCTCCTGAACTTGACTCACTAAACAAGCAGTCCTTTAGTACTAAAAAAGGCAGCTCTGGAAGAGTGTGAGCTTGCTCTGGTTGCAACACACAGGCCAGCAGGCTCACTGCCCCTGTCCTGCTAATGTGATCCATCATCACACGTGGCTGGTGAATGCCCAGCCCGTGGCCAGGGCAGGGGGAGTACACAGTATCTGTGTGCTTGTGTTGGGGGATCAGAGCTAGAAGTAACCACAGGGAAAGGTGGTGGGGATGTACCAGCAAGATCTAAATGAACACTTCAGCTTTCTGTTTGGGACCTTGGAAAGACAGATAACTCCTTACATGAGTTTAACTGGACAGGCCTCCAATTCTCTTGCATGGCTCGTGTCACAGTCCCCATGTGTAGAGCACTCTCCTAAGAGTGTTCTGCTCTTCTGCAGCACATGCTTGTTGCAAAGAGAAAGGGAATAAACCTCTTTTTTTTTACCTTGATCAAGCAGCAACAGGAAAAGAAGCAGGGTGCTGCACTGCAGCCAGAGATAAACTCTCTAATGGAAAGATCATTGAGTAATGAAGACTGCCCAGGGAGCTATAGTGTCTGCCTCCCTGGGGTGTTTTTGTGCAGGACATAACACAGCCATCTGTCAGAGATGATTTATACAGAGCTTATTCTGCCTTGGAGCAGGGCATAGTCTGACCAACCTTTCTGGACCCCTTCCAGACCAGTTTTCTGCTATTCCCCATGCTAAGATTCTTGTGTAGATATGAAGCACACTTTTACATATTGCATTTCTTTTATACTCAGGGGGAACAACCCTTACCTCTTATAATTTATCTATTTACTGAAACCAAAACACAGGCACCTTTAGCTTTCCCTTTAATATGAAGCTCAGAGCTCTGCCAGAGTCTAGGATTAGGACTCTGCCCAGATCTGTCCAAACTCTAAAGGTGAAGGATAGAGCTGATCATCCACAGAGATGATTGTTTATGTGTTGTTATTTGAAGCTGGCAATTAAAGCTAAGCTGAAATGCAAGAAAAAGCTGTGGCACAGCACAGGCAAACAAGAAAAAAGCACTGCACAAGCAGCTTTCTGTAATGGCTGGCTGATCACTGCCACATGATGGAGTGCAGCATCTTTGCAATGACCCTGTTTTTCTCATCCACAACCACACAGAACCCAGTGATTCAATAGGTCGTCTTAAATTGTTTGTCCTAACTGCACAGAGAGATAGGCAAAGGAAGATTATTTCAAGCTAGTGATGTCTAATGTTGTCAAAGATATCTTGAAAGCAAAAATATATTCTGTATTAATGCATAGTGCCATAGGCACCATGTCCAATTCATTACCTTCTTCAAAGGGTTTTTTAATGGAAATTATCAGTTTCTATTGACTGATTAATAATCCAGTCTATGCTTTTCTCTGTAGTTCACAAATTAGTTTGTGTTTGACATTTAATACACTCTCCTTTATGTTATGCAGAACATCTTTTGAAAAACCAGTAAGAATCAGATTTTGCATGCTATGAAGGTGCTATTTTGTAAACAGGATATCCTGGCAGATTCTTCTTGTGCCATTGAAATAGTTCTAACATACTGACAAATTAAGAGTGTTTTCTGCTCAAAATCTCATCACTACCATGCACATAACTCATCTTTACATACTTTCTATTAAAACACATAACCAAGTAAGCTATTCTTCACTATAAACCATTCTCAGCTGTTTTTTTAAAAGCATGCAGGTGATCTGTGAGCTATTTCACAGAAGAACATGCTAGGAATATTATTTTAACAGTAACTGTGACCCACTAACACCAACTGCTTATGAAACACCTGGTGTAGATCTCTCCAGTATTTATATTATTAAAATAGGTGTGCATGTGCATATGTATGCTTAGAATTTAGGAAAGTCTTTTATTATGCTTTTCTTCTTGAAAATCTCAGAAAGGGGGCAGAGTTGGGCTAATTGATATGTAATGATTCATAGCACTAGCTGAGTTATTAACTTCAGTCCCTACCAAAATACTATTGCTTTACCTTTTTCCCTATTATCTCATCTGATTGTCGTGAGACCTTTTCATTTTCCTGTCCTTGATATACAGCAGAGCTGCTGAGGTCAGGAACAATCTTCCCCTACCACCTCTCTCCTGCAGACCAAGAAAATTTGAGCTAGAGCATGTTCATTTCTGTTTGCTCTTGCTCCTTCTCCTGCCCAAGCTCATATCAGGTCCTTAGCACCTCTTCTCGAAGGATCATAATACTTGATGTCAGTGGGAGAGAAGAGAGCCTGTTTCATATGCATGACCTGTTAAAGAGGGCATGTCATTTAAGGTGAGCTGGCAAGCAGAGTGAGATCACCAGCTGCACAGCTATAAACACAGAACAGGGCCTGGCTTCTGGGAAAGGTCATAGTGTGCTTTCTAACCAGGGCATGTGGATATACTTTCTGCTTTTCAGAGCAGTCTGCCCCACACTGACCTGTGGACAGAAGCCCTGGTCTAAGCCAGCCTCACCACCACACTCAGGAATTGAGTGGAAAGATTACTTGCCCTGAACTGAAGTTATGCCAGGAAGCATGCTAACAATTTTTTATTTGTTTCAGCAACAAGCTGTAATTATGTGATGATTCTTGAGCTAGTTTCCTTGTCCTGTGTCATTAACATGAATAGTTACAGTGTCAGTTCCTACACAAGGTGCAAATCCTGAAAGTCACAAAAAATTTCGTGCTCACAGCATGTAAGGAAGGGGCTATACATCAACCACAGTGACAAAAGCAACCCTGCTGCTACCATCTTCCCTCATGGAAAGTGCTCCCTCTGGATCCATGCCAATGCCATGGTAGGATGTGTACCTAAGGGACAGAAACAAGGTTAAAGGAGCACAAATCCTTTCATTCTGCAAGATCTGATATGAGCTGCATCATCCCATTCACTTGTCCATGTACAAACACAAAACAAGACACAGGCATACTCCTAGGAGCCACCAATCAGGCAATTTACTTAGATGTTGCTGTGAATGGCTCTGGTCTTCAAGGACTACAGTTCCTTTTCTCAGCTGGACATTTTCCAGAATGTATGGTGCATGAATTTCAACAGATACTTTCTGCTTTTATAATCTTTTAACAAAATGAAATGGTGTTGACTATTTTATTACTGTAAGTGCTCTCAGGGAATAAGTTGATTAATAAAGTTTTGTAATTGTAAAATTTACTGGTTTAAAATAGGGAATCAACACATTTCATTAGCAGATGAATTAATGGCTTCTTATTATCTACTTATATAAACTTAACAGAAAAGGGCTTTGATCCCTTACTACATCCACATGGAGAATCTGAGGCTGTGGTTCTTATAAAAGTTGAGTTATTGCCCTCTTAAGTACCAGCCCATGTTTATTTAAAAATGTAATGCCACATATAAAGGCTTCTGTGCCTGCCATAGTTTTCCCCTATCTTGTCCTCACTGTGCCCCACACAGAAATTTAACAAACACTGGCAACTCTCTTTCAGGCAGAGGCAGCATCCTGTCCTGTCACTGGAGTGGCAGGGCCGTCATCAGCAGGTGCACAAAATGTTACCCAGGGGTGTTCAGTGCCCTCATTATCCAGTGTAAGGTCACTGTAATACTGCAGAATTTGCTTCCTGTATTTGTACTGCTTAGTATAATTTTAAAATAATAATCATCTGTGCACTTTGTATTGTACTACTGATTCTGATTTTAGTCTTTTCACATGAGAAATTGAAGCTGAAATTCATCAAGAGTCTGCATTTACCATTATTTGCATAATGCCAGTAATGTTAAGGTTTCTTGCATTTCAACATGTAAGAGACAGACTGAACTACATTACCTTCTCATTAAGGAAAAAACTGGACTACATTTCTCTCTCATCTAACCATTTCACCTTTCCAAAGTGTTTTTCCCTTTCCATTTCTACTCAAATTTTTAGAAAGCTCAAAATAATTGGGAAAAGAAAATTTAAGAAAATAAATATTTTTTAAATTTCAATCTGAGTCTTGTAGTGTGCCCATCAGTTAAAAAATTAAAGTTCTTAGCCTCCATAATATAGACTTTGAACACAACATGACAATGCATTTTCACTCTTACTAGCATTAATGAAATGCTCATCACCAACTCCCTAATCTTCAAGCTGATAAAACTTGTACTTATGCTTTTTTTGTGCTTCTTTGGTTTTATTCAACTTTTCAGCAGTTACAATCTATGTTGTAAATACCATCAGAGCTTTGGTAATTGCCTGATTTGCCTGCTCAGTTCTGAAAGGGCTAAAAAGAGATTACTCACCAGGGCTGCTCAGAAAATATCCATTAAGGAACAGAAGGGACAGGAAAAAAATCTCAGGTTCCTGGATACACAGGACAGTTGTCTCTTATACATTGGTTTAAAAAAAAAGAAAAACAACTCAAAAATCTAAATCACCTTGGGAAGATTAAGAGTGACAAAGAGCAGCTGTTCTTTCTATGATGAACCAGCCTCAACATTAAAAAAAAAAAAAAAAAAAAAAAAAAAAAAGCTACAAAGAAAGCGAGCCTTGGGAGCAGAAAAGCATTGTGATGTAGATATTGAGCTTGATGGCAGGTGGGACCTACAGTGAACTTTATCCTGTTTTGGTGCATCGCTTATATGACATTTATAATCACTCTAGTATTTTAAGGGCAGTGGGCTGTGACTATATTTAAGGTTGAGTTTCTTATTTTAAAAAAAAAGAAAGCTCTATATCAAGCAAAGCAGCATCTAGTACTGACCCCTACATGCTGAAATAGTAGAGCTTTTTGTTTTGCTGACTTGAGCAATATGAGGCTGAAATTAAGAAATAACAAACATAACTGTTTAAATGCACAGCTGTCTATTGCAAAACAAAAACAAAGTACTCATTTTTAATATGTTTCTGGTGGGAAATTATTAGGCTTATTCAAACTCAAAATACATTGTTTAGTATTGATTCCTCTCTACAGTTCCATCTAGAATCTTAAGTTCTATGTCATAGAGGAAAATTTGGAGCTAGTGTTGTTACAGCAGGCATTACCAAGATTAAGTATTTGGACATAACTTGGGAGTACAAAGCATTTTAGCAGGATGATTTCGGTATTTCCAAATAAAAATTCTCTCAAGAAAAAAATTAATCTCCTGAGAGAAACTTAAAATTTTATTCTTTATACTGAAAGCACTACAGAACGTGAGAATTAACCCCCAGGGTAAAATTTTGTGTTCCAGCCAGCTCGGCAGGCACTCACTTTTCCCTGGAGCACAAGTGCTCAGAGCCCTCACCCTCCAGAAGGAATTAACCAGAGAGGCAGAAACCTCACCAGCCAGCACTATTTTATTAACAGATTTAAATACAAGAAGAGACTTTACACCTCAGCAACAGTACAGCTTGCTTGAAAATACAGAGTCCATTTTTTTAAGTTCTGGAAAGAAAGAGAAAGAGAAGGGGGGAGAGTAAGAGAGGAAGGGAAAGGGAAAGGGAAAGGGAAAGGGAAAGGGAAAGGGAAAGGGAAAGGGAAAGGGAAAGGGAAAGGGAAAGGGAAAGGGAAAGGGAAAGGGAAAGGGAAAGGGAAAGGGAAAGGGAAAGGGAAAAGGAAAGGAAAGGAAAGGAAAAAAAGCAGTTTCTCCACGTTATCACTATAAACAATGTAAAGTAAATCCCATCCTGGGTATTTACAGTCAAGCTGTCTTTGAACTGATCTGACATTTGCCAAAGTGCAAAATCTTTTCTGTTATTTCAATTCAATATCTGTATCAATCCTGTATTATGGGCAATTCATTCTTTTTACATCACTACTCAACTTTCAAACAAGTTTAAAATCATTCCAAATCAGAAAATATAATCCAAGCATTGGGAAGAAACAAACAAAAATAGATTTAAAGGCATAGATCAACCTATTGACTCCCACTTCCACTGAAAATTAAGGGCAATCTTCCACTTTCTCAGCTTTGTGTTCTCTCTGATTTTCAAGTGAAGGAAATGAAACATTGCCTGGTCTCATTTAGATAATATCTGGAAATTCAAGCTAGCAAATTGATTTTCACACTCTTTTGCTTACCCAAGTTTTGGTCACCAAAATATAAGAAAGATTTTAAGCAATTAGAGAGCAACCACAGCAGGGCTACAAAGAGGGTGAAGGGTCTGGAGAAGAAGCCATATGAAGAGTGGCTGAGGTCAATTGGTCTGTTCAGCCTGGAGAAGAGGAGACTGAGGGGAGACCTCACTGCAGAATACAACTTTCTCATGAGGGGAAGAGGAGAGGAGAGGAGAGGAGACAGTGACTTCTCTCTTGTGGGAATGGTCAGAAGCTATATCAGAAGAGGTTTAGGTTGGGTATTTTTCAGGAAAAAGTTCTTCATGGTTGGGCACTGGAACAGGTTTCCCAGGAAGCGATCACAAATCTTGCCAGAGTTTAAGATTCTGGACAACATTTTTAAGCCCATGGTCTGATTCTTGGGGCTGTTCTGTGCATGGCCAGAGCTGGACTTGGATTGTCCTTGTGGGTCCCTCCCAGCTCAGAATATTCTATGATTCTAAGATGTGCTGATAACCTTGGACTCTAGCTCCATATATTTGCTGACATGGTTCATTTAGCAAAAATAGCAAACTTCCCTCTGTTTACAAGCTGTTGTGCTTGTCTAATTCAGTTTTGTGCCTCTAGAAAAATACATGGTTTATCAAATGGTCCCCAAAAGAGTATGTTTTCTTAAGTTTTTTTCTAGGAAAATGCAGTGTGTTTTGTTCCTTAAAAAGAGTGCACAAATCGATGTATTTTTAAATGTTTGGGGGCAATTTTGTTTAGGTATCCTGGGCTGTGCAAAGGTGATCTGTAAACAGTACATCTGAAAGTGCAAAGCAGTGATTTATTGATCAGCTCACACAGAAGGTGGTGGCTGGGATTTCACAGGCTTCTAGGCTAGACATGAGCACATTCTCCCCCCAACAAGACACTCAAAAGACATTTACCAGTGAGGACAGGAGGATCAATCAGTGGGGAAGGAGAGTCTGGGAGCTGGAAATGAGCCCCTGACTGATGCTGAGCTGCTGTCATACAGCAGTTCCATCAATACTGACACACCAACAGCTGAATGAATCCTCATCACCTTCTTCCTTGAAGATTTTATACCCTGTTGGGCCAGTATTTTTCTCATCAAAATGTTGGGCTCCTCATTAGCCATGTCTCAAAAACTCTTAAAGACTTGGCAGACTTTGTCACAATTTTATCCCAACTTAGCAACTTTCTCAGCAGCCTGAGTCAAGGCTGTGCACCCAAGACATATCAGAGGTGGGCTGTCAGTTCTTGAAACTTTGACAGCTGAAGGTCTCACACCAAACTGTAACACAATTTGTTACAAAGAAGGATGCAGACAGAAGAGGTTATATTAAGGGAAACCACCATCACAGTACAAATCTAGATGTAGCAGTCTTCATGTTTGCACTAGAAATAGCAAGATGTGACAACTACTGATGTGAAACAAGGCACTGGCCATATTTTTGAGCTACTTTTTTTTTGTGTCAACCAGGATCCTCTCTGAGACTTGTGTTATGATCAGGTGAGGCTCCACAACCATTAGTTACCTTATAAGCCATAAAATTATATGTTTTGATTAAAAAGTTATAGCCACCATCATTTGGCTAATGGCATAGTCTTTTAATTTCATTCCTGCAATAGAATAATGATGAGCAATTTACTGCTTTTGAATACACACAGCAGTAGCATAGGCATTTATTTATTGTACTCATTATCATCTAGGAAACCTAATCAAATCCTCCTCTAGGAGAAAAGCACAGAAGTTTATAAGACCATTATTAAACAACTTTGAAACAAAGGGGTGTGACGGATACAGGGCACAAAGACATCATCACCCAACCACACCTGGCCTCATGCCCAGCAAGCCTGGGACTGTGAGTGATACCAAGGTGTCACTGTGGTCAAAACTTGCCATGCTAGAGAAATAACTGCTCTCTCTTGTTGGGGATTTTCATGTGGATCACCTGCTTTTTATTGGTGCTGAACTTGCACTGTCCTGTGTATCTGTTATGTTGAGAAACAGAAAGATGCTCAGCCACATTTACCACCAAGCTTGTAGGGAACCTTCTCCTGTTTTATTCTGATTGTTTTTTTGGTTGTCTTAGGTAAAAGCTTCCTCTCTTGCTGAAGGGAACTAGACAAACACAAAGTAAACAGAATGAATGAGTTCTGAAACAGGTTCTTTGGGAAAAGTGAGACTTGAGCTACTTTTCATGGGTGGTTCAAGGCATATTTGGGGCTGCCCTGCACAAAACACCTTCTCAGGAAATGCTGACAGATTTTAACTTCACACACTATGTATCCATACTTCCGAAACACACCTAGTTCTTCCACAGCCTCCCAGATGAAAAAATAGAATTTATTTAGAATGGATGATCAGGGGACCAGAGATGAAGCTTGAAATCATCATCATTTCAAATTGAGAAAGAAAATGTATCACTGAGGATAAGGTTAGAGAATGTAAGGAACATGTTCTCAGTTCTATAGTAACAAATAACCAAATAATAATCCCTACATTAAGGCATTTGAGTGTGAAACTTCTCCTTCAGAAGAACAAACAAACTAGGTAAGCTGTCCACCTGAATATCCTTTCCCTCACCTCAGATTTGGGGCCTTTGAATCGTACTTTAATTTTGATAAAATGTAGAATTAATTTCATGTTCTTCACTATTATTCATGGTAACCATTAGATACCAGTCAAGGCAAAAATAACTTTGGGCATAGCCTTTGACATCAAGAAGTCTCATCTGGTAAGTCTGCATCCTTAAGACCTTTCCTGAAATTATAATAATGATAATCTCAGTGTGTCATTGAGATGGCACTGTTTTGCATCAGGTCTCCAGGTCTAGTGGTTCTCCAATACTAGTGGTTCTAAAGATGTGAAAAGTGCTTTTCGTATTTGACTAAATGTCATACAAATATACAAAACCAGCCTTATTCAGATGAAGGTAGAAAGGAAATTATAATTTCCTCAGTCAAATAAACAAGACAGATGATGCCTAGAAAATACCTTGCTTTGTTTACAAAACTAAAGGACATGGTATTGCCTACTCAATTTCTGTGGCAGTTTAATTTCAACTGCAGAATCATAAAAACATGTCACTAATGAGAAATTCTGGGAAGAGTCTGATCTTGCAAAATATAATTTCCAAACAGTTTAACCCCAGTACTACTCTGTTGATTTCATTATGCCACCCCAGATTTATCTCTGACACAAAGCATAGGATAATTGATGTCTTATATTAAGTGGGATGTTTCATTTTTAATGAAGAGAGGTTGCTTGTTGCTTGAGGATTGCAACTGGGTTTATCCCCCAGGGTATTGCACTGAAGTCAGCAGAAAAATAGGGTAAAGTAAGACCATCCTATACCTTAGTAAATCTTACTTCATTTATAAAAAGTGAAACTAATAACAGTGCTATTGCATCACTATTATTTTAATGAATTAATTTTTTATTTTTCTCATTCACACGTTGTACACTGCTTGTCTTCTTAAACTGTATATTCTGGTGATAGATAAATGTATTTTATATAAAAGGTATCACAAAGCACCCTTCTGTGGAGGGTCCTGTAGACCTTGGAGGGCTTGAGAAAAGCAGCTCATTCCAACAAAGCAGTGCCTCAGAGAGCACCAGATAATGAGGGAGATTTAGTGTCCCAGTGCTCCTTCCCACTCCTGTTGTGCTTGTGTCTGTTCATCTCACTTTGCCATTTCTGGTGAGATGCCACAAGCAGTCACATGTCATAGGAAGAATCTAGGAAGAACCATCAATAGCACTTTCCTTGTCATATAAACACAATTTAGAGCTTTTTTTTCAGATAAGAAAGGAAAATAGACTTGATGCACTACCCTATTTTCATTATATCTTGTATGCTGATTATCACAGGACCTGAGGTCTGTTTGACCTGGAATGAAGACTCAAAAAAAACCCAAAAAAACCACAGCAAAACAGGAAAGAGTTGAGGAGGGTTTGCATTCTTTTCAGGGTATTATAGTTTTATCTATTAACATTTACCTGTTAGTCAGACCTGTGACTCTGTACTTAAATGAGAAGAAAGGGAACTCAGCATCAAAGTACTGCCAAGCCCTCAAAACTTTTGATCCTTCTTACAAGACTGCAGGAAAAAAAGAACAGTGTACAAACATGCCTGTGAGGTTTAAATTACCACAGTGTAACCAGAGTGTATGTAGCTACATATTTGTAAAGATTGCTTTGGTACCAAATCTATAAATCCTCACAAATCCATTTCTGCCAGGGCAAAGGCCATTTTTGAAGGAGAATTTTATACTATGTTACAGAAAATTCATGTTCTGTTGTCATAAAAGTTTCAGGTTCGTTCTCAGTTTTGCTATTTTCCCTTAAATTGAGTTTAGATTGAAAACTAGTGTGTTCTACAGCTGTGAGAAATATAACAGCCCTCAGTGACTGCTTGGCTATACAGTATAACCAAGAGCATAGTTTGTTCACTGGCTTTAATTTGCACGTTTCAATTAACAGTCAAAATGCTCAACTTCTATTAGGAACTCACAAAATCTCACTTTTTTTAAGGATTACATAATGAGGGCTTTCTTCAGAATCAAAGTGAGGCAAAGAAACATTTTATTTCCTGAAAAACTCTTGTCCTGTCTTCAGATCCCTGGCACAGTTCATGTTACTAAAGCAAAAGCTGCCTCTATCACTGATATTTTTGGGGATAAGGACATATAATCAGAATTCCACTGTTAAACAAAACTTCTTTCATTGAATAAACAAAAAAAAAAAAAAAAGAAAAAAAAAAAAAAGAAAAAAAACCCTTTAATTTGTGCCTAAATTCATAACATTTACCTGTTTAATGCAAGCCTCTGTTTACCTGGCATCTTACCCTACCCCAGAATTCTCTCCCTGTTTCAGAGAGAATCAGACTGGGATATCCCTTTCCAACTGATAACATTAAAAGCAGATCTGTATCACCTCCTTATTCTAGCAGATGTCAAATTTCCCATAAAGGAAGCTGGAAGGTCTATGTATGTTTGCTAGAAATGACCACAAACTTGGAGGAGTTATCACTGTGACCAGGTTATGACACAGAAAATCATTGTGTTTTTCATAAAAGCAGTCAAGATGAAGAAGCTTAAATGAGTCACCAGGTGGTGATGACAGGTCTCTCTTGTGTCACAACACAAGCACTTTCAGCTCAGAAGAGCTCTTCTGAAATGATTGGCTCTACTTGGTTCACAGGATGAACTGCACTTTAGTTAAAGATAAGGCAGAAAAGTGGCTCCACAAGCAAACATAAAATCTCCTGCTACATATCAAGTCTATGGGATTAAATTAGAAAAACTACAAAATAAGAAATTTTTTTTTAAAGTTATGGTACTGCTATCATATTAGCATTACATATTTATTTTACTATGAGAGGTGATAGGGAATCTAAATATCCTTAGAGATACTTAAAATAACTGTACAAATAGCAATTTAATTGAGATAGACCTGCTTTGAGCAGGATTTTGATCTAGGTGACCTCCAGAATGCCCCTCAGATCCAAATATCCTGGTTTCAGGGTTGTGAGGGGGAGTTTAGTACTAAGGGTGACTGGCAAGGAGCACTGTAAATATGCTCAAGTGATTTGGTATTTGGAAATAACCCTTGATAAACAAGTGTGAACAGCAGGCTGGTAATCCTCTGGCATGGACTGAGTTCAACAGCCTGTGCATCTCTGCCTGTCTGCCTCTGCCCTGGTTTTGCTTCAGGCATAGCCCAGTGAGGTAAAAGAAATAAATTTACCCCTTGTGCTTTAGCCATGGGTTTGTGGCTGTCCCAGCTGTGCTGACTCACACGGTAAGTACTGTAAAAACTTCAGATACAGCAAATTATTAGGGTGTAGTAAAGGTCAGGACTGATAGAAGATAGAAATTTGAGAAGCCAAGGCAAGAGAACATCAAAGAAATAATTAGGAGCAGTTGCACATTAAACTTATGAAATTAGCATCCAAATTTTCCTGGACTTATGTCAAGATAAAATGATTCAAAAATTGGAAGTCTGTCCTTTCACACCTTAAACCTTAGCAGACCAATCTGTAAAATTTTAGTCAATCTTTATTCATGTCTATCATTATTATGGATTCAAGATCTGTATTAGAACAGCAAATAGTATCTTTCTTAGTGATATTTTAATATACACTTTTAATTACAACAAAATTCAACATACTCAAAACTGTTCATTGATTTTGTTGCTCCTTCACTTAACCTAATATACTTGATGTCCTATGACTCCACATTTATCTCACCTACAGTATGAATATATTTATCTGAAAATCAACTAGTTTTAGTGACTATAAATCATAGAAAACAGTATTTATGAGGGGCTGAGGTAGCTGGGTTTGTTTAACTGGAGAAAATGAGGCTCAGAGGGGAGACCTTATCACTCTCTGCAGCTACCTGAAAGGAGGCTGTGGCACAGCAGGTGTCAGCTTCTGCACAAGGAACAAGTGATTGGATAAGAGAAGCAATCTCAAGTTGTGCCAGGGGAGGTTTAGTTTGGACATTAGGAAAACTTTCCTCACCACACATGCTGTCCAGCATTGGAACAGATTGCCCAGGGAAGTGATTGAGTCACCAGCCCTGAAGGTATTTAAAAAACATGTGGACCTGGGGTTTAGGGATGTGGTTTCCTGGCAGACTTGGAGGTGTCAGGTGTACAGCTGGACCTGATCTGAAGGGTCTTTTCAAACATAAATGATTCTATTGTTCTGTACAGGTTTATTTGACTGAAAGGTTTTGATCACTTCATTAACATAAGCCATGCCAAATGTTTCTGGTAATCTCCGAGAAAATAAATAATAATTTTATCATAACTATTAAATTATATAATTGACTATTTCTTGGGAGTATCCAACATTTTTGTGGTATGAAAATGTAATAGCACCTGTCCTGATGAAACAGAAGCTATTCAAAAACAAATCTGAAAATAATTTGGTAGGGAAATCTATAGTGCTTTCAACATATTAATATCAAGTAATTCTTCCTACAGCATTAAAATTAAATGAAGTTAAATTAAGTATGAAAACAAATTAATGAATCTCTGCTGTGCAATTGTGAAATTGCACAAAGCATCCAACTGGCTGAAAATGTCTACACTGAACTCCTATGTTACACAGATGCTCAGCTGAAGTCTAATGTATGTAATAGATTCAGCCTTAATTACTAATTGCACAAATACTCACACAGGGAGACAGAGCTTCAGATGTAGGTGTAGAAGAAGAAATTGCAGGTGACCTTGCCCCTGATAAGTCACAACTGTACTAATGGCCAAAGAAGAGGAACAGCCTTGCCCTTAATGGGTTGCAGCTGTGACTAATAGAGATAAGTGTGACAAAAGGGGTGGGGTTGGCTGGATAGGGGGAATCTTGGAGGCAGAGGACATGGAGAAGGTGGTCTTGAGGAGGTAGAGGAGCCCTGAGGAAGAAGGGATGATCCAGAGAAATACAAGGCTGAAACAAGGAAGAGAGTTGCTGCTGTAAAATATCTATGAGGTCAGCCTGGGTCTGGTGGAGTTGGAGCCTGCAGCCATAGCTGAGCTGGGTAAAATCTCTGTTCTGAGTCTGCAAACCAACACTTGCAGCCACAGTGCAGCAGGAAACAGCCACTGTCAGAGTCTGCAGGTGGACCCTACTTGCTGTACTCAGTCAGAATGGCTAAGCTGTAATAAAGAGCAAACTGGGACCCTTTTCATGTTGTTGTATGGCAGTCTGTGTCTTGGCTCACTTCTACCCCTAATGACAAGTCTGCTGCAACACTTCAGACACCCAGACTTGCAGGAAAAAAAGTGAGGGAAAGGAAAATATCACTTGTTTCCATGATAAAAATTATATGGAATGCACTATTTCTTTATGCCATTATGGATTATTTTCTGAGTGAAAAGGTTTTTCTTAATTTTGAAGTACCTACAATCTTTTTCTGAGGTCCTTTCTTTTGTAAAATTTGACTGTGTAAAAATCTTCAAAACCAAACCTCTTCATGATATTCAGTGTCAATGCATATTTAAATTGGGAGTTTGTGTATTCCTTTTCTAGTCTAATGCAACAGCTCTTGCTGCAATTCAGGTCCACCTCATCTCTGCAGCAAATGTGGTTTATATAGGTTAAAGGTCCAAAATGCAGTTAAGCACAGAAAGATGTAGAAGTGTTTATGGATTTAATGAAAACCCCACATTCCTGAAAGAATTGACTTACTTTACTGGAAAAAACTGTGGGCTTATTGAGTATGAAAAGGGGTTTCCATGTTTTTATTTTCTACATCATTTGTCTCCCTCAGTGCTTGTCTGCTATTAACACAGCACAGAATCTATAATGTTACCAACCTTAACTACACAGGCATTGACAGAGTGTAAAACTACACAGGTGAAGGTGATGTCTTGTATTTGGAAAAAAAAAAAAAAATTGCCAGAACTTCAATGGGCAACTCCTTTACAAGAGTTTCCAAGACGTAGCAGTTACATAAAAAGGATAGGAAAGGGAGCTCTGGTTTAAAGGGAATTGGTTTCTGAATAAGAAAATAAAAGCCAGGGGAAAGCCTTCTGCTGCCATGTGTACAGGGACCTTTGTGCTCTGCCTACCACGTTACTGCTGATCAAATTCTCAGTGAAAGCTTTAGAAACTGAAAGAATTGAAGAAGGCCCAGTCCTGTAGTACTCCAACAGGTAGTACAAAAGCAAACTTTCACAGGAAGTTTCCAAAGGGGTTCCTTGTGCAAATAGAATTAATGTGCTTGCAAGAACAGAAGCTGTTACAGAGACCTGCATCCTGTCAATAGAACAGTGGCAGAAGTGAAAGAAGGCTCTAAAAGACTAAACTTTTTTTTTTTATTAAAAAAAAAAAAAAAAAAAAAAAAAAAGAGTTCACCTTTTACACCCACCTGGCCCCATCTGCAATATCAAAATGTTGTCTTTCAGCTTAACTTTGGGGAGAAAGTATCGAACAAATGTGATCACAACCTGATGCAAGGAGACTCACAGACTGTAAGGTTGGATTTTCCTCACATTAAATGGCACAAAGTCAGGGAAGGAATAACAAGCAAAGTGACTGGCTTTTCCTCTCTCTTAATAGTTTTAATGGACAGCCAGAAAACTTTTTTCTCACACACCGGCTCAAAGTTCTGCTTTGTGACACATATATATTAATTGTTATTTTGATAGTATGTAAACCAGCTGGTTTTGAAATTTATTTATTGCCTGATTTTTTTTTTATTCTTCATATGAATATTTCCTGAGAAAGTAAGTTTTACTTCAACACTTATTTACTTCTATTTCCATCATAATTTTGTGAAGCACTAAAACTTCACTAAACACACCAACCCTTTCTTGCATATCAACCAAAAATTAATAAAAACATGCCAAAGGCAACTGCTTTTTAACTTCCATCCAGTTTCTCATTACCATTTCCCTTCTCATCTCTTCCTTCATTTGGATGCTTGGATCAGAGAGAGACTTGCTCCAAGGCTTACTTCATAGGTAACAGGCACTTGTTCATTTTAATGACTGTCACTATCTCAACATGAATACAAGAAAGGCTTTACTCTTTAATTCAAATAATGGTCCAAGCATTATGAAAATAAGATACATGTAGAGCATTTCATGCTGGGCATGTAATGGACTTGAGAACAGCAATTGTTTTCAGTCCTGCTCACAATTTCTTCTGGCTGTCTGTTGGAAGATGTGATAGGGGCCATGCAGTCATCTAGTGAAAAGGTGCAGATAAAAGTGCAGAAGCACTAGGCCTGGATAAGGCTAAACCAAATATTTTTTTGACATTTCTCATAAAACTGGAACTTAGTGGGCCTGTGGCAAAATCAATGCCATGTCAGTTCTACTTTGAGTAGTTTCTCCAGATTCTTTTTCACAGTCTTTCCTCTGTGACAGACCCTCCTGGCTCAGTTATCAAGACCCAGAGCTTCTGTTTTGCCTCATCAGATAGCATCTCATCAAAGATCAAATTTAGACTAGCATTACATTCAAAGTGCATCTATTGCCCTCTCAGTTTTTTTCAGTGTAAATTTGTCTTAGCCTGTATTTGTATTTGCATTAGGAGATAGAATTAAGGGAAAAAAGGCTTAGTTTTAACATTCACCCCTGCATAAGATCAGTAGTGTCACAAAATGCTAGCTTAACATCAGCAAACACATGTAAAATGCCACTGAATATTCCTGTGCTGCTATTATGGGATATTGTTCTGCTAGCAATGACCTTTCATGGATTAGTATCAAATTAGTGCAGTGTTCTGGGAGCTGAATCACTGCTTGAGATTTGGAACCTAATAGCAGAGTGATGGAATAATAAATAATAATAATCCTGAGCTTCCATCCTGGATTGGCCACAAGAAGCCAAATGTGCTCCCAGTTTCATCCAAGAAAATGTTGTAGTTAGGACTGACAGTTTCACTAACCACAGTTACACTCAGGGAGCTAGCCAGCTCTTTGGGAAGCAGGAAGGAGTTTGGTGTTCTTGCTAAAAAGATGGATTTCAACATATCCCTTGGCCCAGTCTTCCAGGATGAGATTATCCTAGTGCTTCCATCATCAAAGTGCCAGTGACCCATGCCAGGCTCTCACTGCCCAAGCCAAACCTCACATTTGAACAGCACGTCCCCCACCTGTCCTCAGCAGAGCACAGAGACTGAGCTCACACCCTGCCCCTAGCACTTAGCTTGCTACCAACCCAGCACCAGTAAGGAAAAAACACAGACAAAGGTTCACAGCTGTCCTAAAGATCCTCCTCAAGGTCTCTATTTTCCCCCCACTTTATTTTTTGTTTTGCCTTGAGAGCTACCAAATTTTAAATTCTCCCTCACAACATAGTTAGCAAGTAATATTTGGAAAAAATTCACAAGAGAAGAAAACACGAAACCAAACATAATTCTTTGATAAAGAATTGACCTCTGGATATATTAAGAGCTCTTTCTTGGAGCTGAAAAATAATACCCTGCAATCTCTCTCAGCCTTTCTTTTCAGTAATTCTCATCTTCGTTACAGACACAAGAGAAAAGACTTCAGCCTTTGCTTATTCAATATATGGTTTGTAAATTGTAATTTTCTACGAAAAATATTTTTCAAGCCATTCAGTAATGGAGAAGTGTGAGCATTTTAAACCTGGAAGGACATGCAAAGCAAATATATGAGCTCTGAAATTCTCAGTCACTGCTTGCATTTTAATGTTTCATGATCTTGCAGTATCATGCACGGTATTTTTTAAAGTTATGTGTAATGAAGGTGACCTTTTCACTTCTCAGGGAAAAACCCTAAATAATTAATTATCTGTCTGGTGCTAACATCAATAAACATAGCCATAATTTCTTGAGCTTTCTGACAGCAGTGGGGGGAAAACATCACGTTTGGGTCTGATGAACTTTGCAGAAGCTGCCTTCTTTGGATTTACAGTGCTCTCTAGTGGCCAGACCAGGCCTCAACAAGAAAATAATTTGCTACCCTAAGAGCTGTAGTGTTTTTGGCCACTACAATCATTCTCAAGCTGTCACAAAATATTACAAATGTCAAAATCTGTCAAAACAGATGTTTTAGAGAAGTGTTTTCTCTCTGTATTTTTTTTCCCAACTGGGAAAATTACCTAAGTTGTTCATTTATCAAAAACAGCCTCTAAATATTTAACTACCTGACAACCATGCAGAGAAAAGAAAAAGATTACTCCTAAAATTGAAAGACTATTTTAATATGATCTTCTCTTTAAACAATATTAATTTTTATCATGGATTTTTTAAGTCTATAATTCATAGGTTTTCACAGTATTACAGCATGAGTGTTTGGTTGCTCAAAGTCCAACCCAACTGGGTCTTGAACACTTTTCAGGGATGGGGCATCCATAATATCTCTGAGAAACCTGTTTCAGTGCCTCACCAACCTCACAGTAAAGAATTTCTTCCTTGTATCTAGTCTAAACCTACCTTCTTTTAGTTTAAAGCCATTATCCTGTATCCTGTCACTGCATGCCCTTGTATAAAGTCCTTCTCCATCTTTCTTGTAGCACTTTCAGGTGCTGGAAGGCTGCTCTAAGGTTTCCATGGAACCTTTTCTTCAGCCTGAATAATCCCAAGTCTCTCAGCCTGGTTTCACAGGAGAACTGCTCCAGCTCTCGAATCACTTTCATGGCTCTGAGCTCCCTCAGGATCCACAGATGCCTCTCATCAGGTCCCATGGACTCGTGCACCTTCTGGCTCCTTACATGGTCTCAAACCTGATCTCCTACAATGGAACCCGATATATTATCCCAGTTTCTGCCTTTACCTTTTGTGATTTGAGCAATGTGGCTGCAGCACTTGCTGGTGAAGACTGAGGCAAAATGCCTTAGAGTACCTTGGCCTTCTCCATATACCAGGTAACCAAATCTCATATTTGCTGTTGGAGAGGGACTGCATTTTTCCTAGTCTTTCTTTTTTCACTAACATAGCTATAGAAGCTTTTCTAGTTGCAGCCAACATCCCTGGCCAGATATAGCTCTATCAGGGTTTTAGCTTTCCTAACCTGATCCCTGGCTGCTTGCATTCTTCCCAGGCTACCTGTCCTTGCTTCTATCCCATGTAGGCTTCCTTTTTTTGTCTGAGTTTGTCCTGCAGCTCTTTTTTCATCTACATGCCATTTTGCCAGACCTCTTCTTCATTGGGATGCATCACTCCTGAGCTTGGAGATGATCCTTGGATATCATCCAGTTTTCCTAGGTTCCTCTTCCATCCAGGGCTTTATCCCATGGTACTCTAACAGGCAGATTCCTGAAGAGGCCAAAGTATGGCTTCCTGAAGCCCAGGTTATATCACCTGGTCTATCACTTTTCAGATATATCACTGCCTCCTTGAGAACTGCAGGCTCACTAGTAAAAAAACCCAAAACGTAGAACTGAGGAAAATCATTCATCCTGCCAGTATGTGCTCAGCCCTATCTCCATGCTCCTCCATTTCAAATGTGCACTGAGCAAGGTTTCCAGACCTGCACTTCCTGAGCAATCAGGTGAGATACAGGAGTGTTGCTATCAGACTAGGAATGGTGAATAACATAGCAGCACACCCTTTTCCTGAGGCAGGAAAAGAAGCAGTTTATTAAAAAGCAACTGTACTTTTATAGGATTGATCATGCAATACAGAACAGAAAAAGCTCATTGGTCCAAGAAAGGAAACACCTCTTAAAACATGCTTTTACCAAAACATCACGTAGCTCTGTGACCAACACCAGGTGCCTATCTCTGTTATGGATTCTGCTGCTTGTTTTCTTGGGAAAATGCAAGCTATGTTCATCCCTGAATCCTCACCAGTATCCACACAGGAGTGCACGTGAGGCAGGCCCAGCAGGGCTGCAGGCAGACTGGTACCACTGAACCACGCTCTGGTGACACTCAACCCTCATGCTGAGGCCCAGCAGAGCTGCAGGCAGACTGGTACTGCTGAACCACACTCCTGTGACACTCACACCCACATGCTGAGGCACAGCAGGACTGCAGGCAGACTGGTACCGCTGAACCACGCTGCTGTGACACTCACACCCTCATGCTGAGGCACAGCAGAGCTGCAGACAGACTGGTACCGCTGAACCATGCTGCTGTGACACTCACACCCTCATGCTGAGGCACAGGGCTGCAGGCAGATTGATACCACTGAACCACGCTCTGGTGACACTCACACCCTCATGCTGAGGCACAGCAGAGCTGCAGTCAGGTTGGTGCCACTGAACCACGCTCTGGTGACACTCACACCCTCATGCTGAGGCACAGCAGAGCTGCAGTCAGGTTGGTGCCACTGAACCACGCTCCTGTGACACTCACACCCTCATGCTGAGGCACAGCAGGGCTGCAGGCAGACTGGTACCACTGAACCACGCTCTGGTGACACTCACACCCTCATGCTGAGGCACAGCAGGGCTGCAGGCAGGTTGATACCACTGAACCACGCTCTGGTGACACTCACACCCTCATGCTGAGGCACAGCAGGGCTGCAGTCAGGTTGGTGCCACTGAACCACGCTCTGGTGACACTCACACCCTCATGCTGAGGCACAGCAGGGCTGCAGGCAGGTTGATACCACTGAACCACGCTCTGGTGACACTCACGCCCTCATGCTGAGGCACAGCAGGGCTGCAGTCAGGTTGGTGCCACTGAACCACGCTCTGGTGACACTCACGCCCTCATGCTGAGGCACAGCAGGGCTGCAGTCAGGTTGGTGCCACTGAACCACGCTCCTGTGACACTCACACCCTCATGCTGAGGCCCAGCAGGGCTGCAGGCAGACTGGTGCCACTGAACCACGCTCTGGTGACACTCACGCCCTCATGCTGAGGCACAGCAGGGCTGCAGTCAGGTTGGTGCCACTGAACCACACTCTGGTGACACTCCTGCCCTCATGCTGAGGCCCAGCAGGGCTGGGCTCCATCCTGCAGCAGTGGCTGCTGCCATCCCCTCCCCAGCACCATCCAGCTCTTCACACTGCTCTGTGGCAGGAGCTGCCAATATCACCACATCCAACAGCGCGAGAAAGAATAGCTCTGCACTCCGAGCACTCAGGAACCACGATGGCATCTGGGGGTCGGTAAACAAATACAGGAGGAGTTCTTTGTGTGGTATTCCTGTGGAGTTTATTGACCTCACACAGAAGGGAACCAGGGACAAAGCAAGGTCCAGGATTATATACTGAATGGTGGAAGGCAGAGCATCAGGTCTGAGGGCCAATGGCTTGAGGGAATAGGGGAGGTACAGAGCAGGACTAAGGGGTAACAGCCAACTGGGACCTAGTGACAAGGATTGGGGACCAATAGGAATGTCAGGAGCAGGGAACATTCTAGAACTGGGGTGGAGAAAAGGGGTGACACAAACAGGGTACAGTAACATATGACCACAAAGAATTGTGGGAGAACATTTTTCTAATATTTTTAAAGGGCATTTCTTCCCCCTGGCATCTGGGCCACAGCATCCCCCACCAACCCTTGGGATGCAACAGTGCTCCCCTTCACTTTGATTAATACTCTTATTAATCTCAGCTGCAGAAAAAGGTGAGCAATAAACTGCCACTGTGCTTAAGAACACACCCAAATCAAATTAATTGGTGAGAAATACCTTCTCTGCTCCTCTGCAATGGGGCAGTACATTTAGGAAGAAAATGCAAAAGCCTACAGAAGGGTGGTAGCTCACCTCGTCTTCACTTCTGCCTAATTACACATACACAATAAAATCTTAACGTGCATAATATTAGCAAGGGTGGCTCAAGTTCTCAAAATCTTTCAAATTCATTGGCTCACAGGGAAGAGAAAAAATATTATTGGTCATGTTCAATTATTCATTTGAATAGTGAAATCATTTAATTATAGAGTCATAACTTAAGAAGCTCTCAATTAGGCTATAATAATTTTCTATTTTATTTTTAAATTCAACATCATCCATAATCTAGGAAAAAATATACACAGGGAAATAATGAAGGAAACCCAGAATCAAGAGGAGAAAACACTGTACTGAACACCTAATTATTACTAATTAGCATCTCTCACTGATTTGGGCATTTTGCTTTTTAAAAATCTCATTTTATTTCATTGGTTTTATTAGTGCTGTAAAGATAACTGCTCAAAGGAAACATTAAATGCAATATATCAAGTGCAATATTTAAGCCTGTTTCATATCCAGCTTTCAAACAGAAAATTCAAGGACAATTTTTTTTCTGTTCCTGATGTTGTTCTCTTCACGCTAAATTTGGATTGTCCTCCAAATATTTCAGAGTTTGTATATAACCTTGATATTCTTCCTTTCTCTTACTGTATACGTAATTTTAGCATGACTGTTGAACAATTGGTGAATAATTACCTTGGAAAAGAAAGAAACACAAAATTAACCTATAAGAAGATTTTCATTTTTGCAGACACTAGTCAAATTGCTAAATATAAAATAGAGGATAATACTTAAAATTCTTCCTTGAGATTATTATGTCTTTGGAGTACCAAACTCCTGCTTTTAAAGGGCAGATATTCCTGTTTAAAAGACACTTTAACCTTCTGTCAACTTGCATAATTAAAAAACATGCTACAGAGTGTTAAGAACATGAAGCTGTTTTGTTTAATAGTTTATTGGTTAGCATTTTATAGCATCATTAAAAATATTTCTTGCTATGTTGAATGCTAAATATGTTCACATATACTAGATAACTTTAAACATCTTGAAATCTGAAGATGAGGTTTTTAGTTCAGTACAGAGAACTTTGTTCATAAACATCAGAAAGTGGATGGATGAAGCAGTTTAATTTTTTTTCTCCTAATCTCCTTATTTTTCAAGCTTTTGGCAAGCCATAATTCATTTTTATCACAAAGACACAATAATTACTCAGTCACTTTTTATGTATATATATCATAATGTAGTTTGCATGTCCTATAATTTTTGCTTGTAGTATACACAATTAAATTTGACTGACAGAACAAGTTGTAATGTGCTCAGTTTCTATAATTTAGAGACAGAAAGTCAGCCAGTTGGATGAGAATGGCTTTCTTAGTACCTTCACTGAAACCATGCAGTTTGATCTCTCAAAAACACATCCAGAAATCTACTGTCAAGAGGAATGTTATAAAATTTCCAACCATACCTATTTGACACAAGAAGAAGAATCAAAGGAAGTAATTCTGAAAAAGAGACTTCACCATTTCTGCTTTCCATGATGCTGGTTGTTTTTCCCTGGAGGCATTATATTTGTGAATGATTTCCATGTCTGTGCCATTCATATGCCAATTCATGGAACAGAGCAGTGAATTAATTAAGATTATGAGGTATTTTTAAAATAAGCCTCAACAAAATTTGTTTTACTGCATAAACGTGTTGGGATGTCAATATTACATCAGATGAGCCACAGAAAAGGCTCTTCTGTGAATGTTTATGCTCAGGTCTTTCAATACAGTGCTGTGCTACACAGTCTTTTGGTGTGGCTGAGCAGCTGCTCCTGTCACATGCTGAAGCAGATGTGAGCTTTAACACAGTGAATCATCTTTTTGCCTCTGGCTTTGCAGAGGGCCTGTTCAGGTTTCTTTTTGATGTAGCTGACTTTAAAAATGCACCCATAATTCTACACTTCTTGTAGTTCCTCTTGCTCTTAGGAGTTTGTTTTAGCTCATTTTTAAAACAAAATTGGTGGATAGGTTTCAGAGAGCATTTTATAAAACACAGAAACATATCAACACTGGTATTAATATAAGATAGCAGTAAGGTGGCTCCTTAGCATTTCAAACAAGAAAAATTCTGCAGTTTGGCTCTCTGAGTTAGAAGACCAATAAAATAACGTGGTTTTGGCTCTGGTTTTGTGGTGGGGTTTTTTTGTTGGTTGATTGGTTGGGTTTTGGTTGTTTTTTGCTTTGGTTTTGTTAACTAGTTTTGTTAACTAGTGGTTTTGCTTTGTTTTGTTTTGTTTTGTTTTGTTTTATTTTGTTTTGTTTAGTTTTGTTTTGTTTTGTTTTGGCAGGGGTCTGTTCGCTTGGTTTTTTGTTTTTATTTGGGGTTTTTTTTTGAAAGCAAGGCAGCCAGAAGGAAATACATTAAACTTCAATACAAGAAATCCTGAGGCATCAGAGCCTGAGGGTTGAGTACACTGCTGTGCTGATAGAATAATGCACAGCTGTGATGCCACTACACACACCCTGAAGACTTCATTGGAACATCTCTGTAAAATATTACAAAACTCATACAATATTCCAATGAACAAGGAAGGAAAGTCTTAAGGTCCACATTATGTGATCACAAGATGTGCTTTAAGCCAGGTTAACTCACCCTTTGGTAAGACTCTCTCTAGAGCTCCTGGCAGAAAGCATGACTGGGAACAGACAGCAAGGCTCCTTCACTTCCACCATTTCCAAAGAATGAGAGCCTTAACAAAAATTGCATCTATGCTCAAAAGCACAAGTGAGCAAGGCCTCTTCCTGTGAATTGTACATAATTCAATCTTGTGGAAGAAGATCACTCTTAAAAAAGAAAAAAACATTTGAGAGTTATATGGCATTTCCTCAGTCTTATCCAGAGGTGTACTGACAGACCTCACCAAAGGCTGGCAATAAACCTCAATTTCTGTGTATCATGATGGAAGTTCAGAACAAAATTTGGAGGAGTGCAAAATAATAGCTAAAAAAATATATTGAGCTTTGAATTATAGTTCTAGCAACTTAAGGCAGAGAAGCTACAGCTTAGCATATGTGTACAGTATACAACCTTTTTTCCTTCAGAATATTGGATAATGTTGCAGCAATAATATAAACCAATGAATATTTCTATTTTCATTTTCACTTGTTTGTTTTTTTTCAAATCAGAAAGTCACACAGGCAGATAGTAAACAAATCTAAGTTTAGGTCATCTCTCTGCATTGTAAACAATGGCAGAACTTTGTGAGTGAATTAAGGATTTAAAGAATATAGATATTGTTGAATATCCTAAAAAGCTTTTTCTTCACTATTCTTTTACTGATTTTATAACAGAGCATTTGTTCTAAATTTTATACATAAATATGTAATTCACTGGTAAAGTGATAGATTCATCTCTCTTATTGAAAGGAAGCTTAAAATGTAAAAAATTGATCCAAATAAACAGTAATTCAAGGTGACCAATGGCATAGGCACGTATGAAAATACTACTCTTAAAAATTTGCACATTTGTTTTGGACCTCTTCAAGGTTTCACTCTAGATTGAGAGGCTTCCTAACAGAAAGTAACTTATCTATAGCAAACACATGGAAATTATGGCAACGGGAATGAAAAAACAAAATGCATCACTTCTGATATCAATGCTAATGGATAAATATTTTATGAGTCATAAGTCTCTTCAGACATATCTGTACTAAAAGTACAAACTGTACTAAAGATTAACAGATTTTCCAAAGTTTAGGCAGAAGTTGCTCTATATCAAAATCACAAGATAGTCATATGCTGGCAGATACAGTAATATCTTGCTTTCATAACATTAAATGCAGGATTCCAAACAGGGGAAAGATCAGCTGCAACAGTGTACTCTTTGTTTCATGGTCTTACTGCTTATGAGATATCATTTTCAGCAAAAAAAAAATATTCTTCTTTAGATTTTTTCTTCTTAGTCATAAGTCATAACAGAGAGACGCATGTGAATCTTTGTTGGAAGTTTTAGGGAGCAATTTTGCTTTTTCTCTGAGCTTAGAATAAATAAATTTAAAAAAAATGCCAGTCACAGACAACATGTGGCTATGTTTTACAAAATCCATCCAATACATCCCTCTGCTACAGCAGCTTAGATATAGTCTTCTTCCCCTCTTTTATTACACTCCTAAGTTTAAAAAAGGGTGGATTTCCCAAGTGTGATGAGTTATCACAGTCCCACAGACATTACATGATTTGGAATTCATCCATCCCTGAGTACTCTGGGACTGCAAAATTCATTTCATGTAATGTAAAAGCTGTGAAGCTCAATTTCCCTGAAATCAAACTATTAACAATGTGATATGCATTTCTTTTTTTTTTTTTTCTTAGAAAATTTCACATTTAAGAACTCATAAGAAAAGTCTTACTGCCAAAATCATATATAAACATAAGTTTATCATAGCTTAGCTATACTCCTGGAAGGGAAGCTAACAGATGTGCCTAATTTCTTTACCTTTGTCATTCTCTCTCTTTCTGAAGACACAAATTAGAAGGTAGTCTTTCTGAACAGTTATGTTATTGCAACATTCATTTCCTATTTTTTTTAATAGTGTATACCTGTGGATTTTTTTAACATTGTAATTTGAGTTATTCCCTTTAATGTCATGGGATAAAAGCCTCTTTAAATTTCTCTACCTACTCCTTCCTTTTCATTTACAATCTGTCATTGTTCCCTTTTACATCCTTCTACATTGCTACATTTTCAGTCATTATCTCCACCCCTCATCCTCTTAATGGTTCGTCTACTTTTTTCATTTGACACTGTGTCCCCTATCTTGCTATACTCTCTTTTCCTTTAATTTCATTTGTAGTCTCTTCAGTGTGATTTTACCCACCTCATTCATTTGTATTGTTGTCACCCTATCGTTTTTAGAATCTGTTTTCACTTCCCTTCAGTTTCATTATGTAACCTTTTTTGGTGAGAAGGGAGAACACCTATTTCAAAATTAAGCTATTTTACCTAATTTTTTACATTAAGCTAATCTTTTCCTTGGATTTTAAAACAGAATAGCAACACTTTCATGTAAATTTCAAACCTAATACAATCTACAGCATACCATTAAAATTTCTGGAGTTATTAGTCATCTTAGAAAAGGAACACCTTATAGGATTGGATAAAAACAGGTCACTGCTTTTAAAAAAGATGGGTAGCATATATCTGTATATGCAAAGAGAGTTTATTGCATAGCTGTTCATTTGACATTATGATAAAGCCCTTACCCCTTCACAAAAGCATCCTTAAGAAAAAAAAAAACAGCCCTTGAGAAGGAAGTTAAGCATAGGGATTTCTGCTGGCTTAGAGATGCTGCATCCTTCTCCTTGCATCCTGCCTGTCTTCTCTTGGTCTACATCATTTCTGTGCAGATCAATGCAAAGCTGTAGGTGTTACATCCTAATTACCATTAAATTGTTTCCTCTTTTCAAACACTGTTGACGTGGCAAGATTATAGGAAGGATTTTTGAGATGTCTGTAAAGCCTTTTCTTTTGGCACAGTGTAATGACATATTCTTTCTCACTCTTTAATGATATGGTAAGTAATATATGATAGAATGCATATGCTGCACACCAATTTAGGTGAAAGCCTTCCTCATGAAACCTTGAGACACAATCATGGATGAAGAATAAGAAGCCACATACACAATTATTTTAAAGGCAGACTTGGAAGGCAACACTTCCAAAGATGAATCAATTAAAAAATGTGAATTATCTAGCTGTAAAAGAAGTAAAAGATGTTTCTCCCTTGTGCTCTCCATCCACACCCTCCCCATACAATCTTCTTTGGCTTTAGGCTCTCTGTTTTGGTAGTATTGTCCCCAGTGTGCCTACACCACAGATTATAAGTGACAGAAATAGTGTAATTTGGCCAGGCCATGCATGGCTGGAGGTATTTTCCTCATCTTCTTCACTGAAGGAATGGCTGTCAGTAGGAAATCCCAAACTCAGTATCATAAACTGTGGGTTGAGAGAGTCTCCTTAATTCAAGGTCAGTTCTCTCTGATCACCCAATCATATATGTACACATGAACACCTCTAAGAGGCAGTTTGCCACAACATATTTGCACTTCAGCAGAGTGGGTGCTTGCTGGATATTGCTGTTTCTGATTGTTTGGTGATTATTGCTGTAGACTTTCAAGGAGCTCTGGAAAGCATCTGTAATTTGTTATCAGAGGTGGATGTGATTTGGTTCAGTGTTAGGTTCAGTATTGCCTAGCAGACCATATTTTCATATCTTGACTACAACACAGTGTTAATTAAGCAAGTCTGTATAATCTTTTCTTCTTCTGTATTCATGTTTTGCTTGCAGAAAGGACATCCAGGAAGTGTAGTGACTTCTTTATTCCTTCTTTATTCTGCACTTCTATGAAATTAGACAGAGAAACTAAAGTTCTGTGACACGGAGATCACTTCTAGAGATGTAGCTTGATTCCACTAAAACTGTTTCAACTAAACTTATTTCAGTACATGCTGAAATTGCCAATATCTGATTCTTTAGCAACATACTGATTCTACCCCAGTATTTGCATTTAGAGAGGACTTAAGGATCATAAATTTGCATCAGATCCTGAGAATACTGATGATTCACCCAAGTTACTTCCTTTCTGGAAACCATGCAATCTTTCATTGGAAGGAGGATGACAGACTGCTTTCTGTCTTTCCCTGCCATGATTCTGTCTTTGTAGACTCATTAATAATCTTAAAACTAATTCTCATCTATATGCAGCTAACAAATGCACCTACATCAAAGTTATGCTTTACAGCAGGACTGCTAATAAGCTCTGAGGGAAGAAGTATCCAGATGAGAATGTTGAATGTAATACCATATATTGTATTTTCTGTAGTGCTCTGAAACAAGAATATCTGACCATGACTATTTTCAAAGCCAGCATTGACCTATCAGACAGATTCTTCTTTTCTTTTAAAAGTAATGTTTTAAATAATCAAAAAGAGTCTATCACTGTGACACACACAAAAGGGCTGAAGTGACAAAGGAAATGCATTTGCTAATCAAAGCATGGAGAAAGGCCAAAACCTAAGTTTCAGATGACAAAAGGCAATGACATGTGACAAGTCATTCACCAAGGAAGTCCCTTTGATAATACAAGGATAATAAATTCACTACACCTCGTGATTTTTTATGGATTTACTTCAGGTTTCAAAATTAGAAAAAACTAAACTGCCTCATACATTATGAGAAGCTGAATGCAAATATGAAAAAGACCTTAAGTAAATTCTAGGTGTTTCTCTCTAACAATGCTCATGGTTGACTGTTGACCTGTTGCTTTCTGACTGATTTATCAACCTTCACATAGACAAGAAACAGCTGTGGTGATTCTTCACCTCTAATTGACCAGTGCCCATCTATTCCAAATCAAATGGCAAGACTGGGATTTTTCGTAAAACATAGAAAAAACCTCCAGAAATTAAACACTGTTAATCATAGGATTATAGATCCACAGAATTGTAGAAAGGTTTGGGTTGGAAGAGACCTTAGAAATTATCTAGTTCCAACTGCACTGCCATGAGTAAAGAACATTCCACTACTCTTACTCAGAACCCCATCCAATCTGGTTTTGCATACCTGCAGGGGTAGATGAGAAACCTGCTTCAGTGCCTCAACACCCTTATAGTAAAGAATTTCTTCCAAATAACTAATCCTAAACCTACCCTACTTCACCTTAAGGCCATCCCCCCTGCCCTATCACTACCTGACCTGAAATGTTCCCTCCAGCTCTCTCCCAGGCCCCCTTCAGGTGCTGGCCAGCTGCTGGAAGGTCTTCCCAAAGTCCTCTCCAGGCTGAGCAGCCCTCACTTTCACAGACTGTCTGCACAGAGAGCTGTCCCAGGCCTCTTCAAGGCTTGGGCTTGCTCATCCTCTGGACTTGCTCCAGAAGGTCAACACCTTTCTTGTGTTCAGGGCCTCTGAGCTGGGCACAGGGCTCTGGGTGGGCTCTCACAAAGGCAAAGCAGAAGGGCAGGATCAGCTCCCTTGTCCTGCTGCTCACATTCCTTTTGATGCAGCCCAGCACACAGCTGGCTTTTGGGGCTGTAAGCACATGTCAACAGGACAAGCCCAGCCTCTCAACCAACAACATCCCCCAGCCCTTCTCCTCTGGGCTGCTCTAAATCCATTCTCACCCACCCATATTTGTGCTTGGGACTGTCCTGACCCAGGTGCAGGATGTTGCATTTGGCTTTTTCGAACTTCATGGGGTTTGCACAGGCCCAACTCTCAAGCCTGTCAATATCCTTCTGGATGGCATCCTTTCCTTCCAGATTCATTACAAGCTAGGTAGAAATAGTGCACAATATCAGTGTCCTGATTCTAGCTGGGATGGAGTTAATATTATGCTTATTATCTGGTACAGGACTGTGTTTTGGGTTTAATATGAGAATCATGTTGCTTTAGCAGTTGCTAAAGAGTGCTTACCCCAAGCCAAGGACTTTTCAGTTTCCCATGTTCTTCCCAAGAAACTCTATGGTGCATCACTTGTGTCTCTTGTGTTTTATTCGTGTCTTTCTTATTTTCATTTTTTATTAGCTTTCTATTTCACTTCATTTCAAGTAGAGTGAGTAAGCAGCTGTGTGGGACTCAGCTGTTGGCTGGGGTTAAACCACAGAGATCCAAAAAGGCAGCCTCCCTCCTCAGCCCCCTCCTCCACCACTCCCTCCCCCTCTCCCTGTGGGACAGGGAGGAGAATCAGAAAATGGTAAAACCTGTGGGTTGAGCTAAGAACAGCTCGATACAATTGCTCATCACTCGCTAAACAACCCTCTGACCACAAGCAGGGATGAGCCACTCTCAGCCAGCCCCCTCCCAGTTCATACACTGAGTAAACATTCTCCAGCACAGAATATCCCTTCGGTTCAGGTCAGCTGCTCTGGCTGTGCTCCCTCCTGACTTCTTGTGCACCTGCTCGCTGGCAGAGCATGAGAAAATGAGAAACTGAGAAGTCCTTGGCTTAGGGTAAACACTACTTAGCAACAGCTAAAACATCAGTGTGCTATCAACATTATTCTCATCCTGATTCCAAACCACAGCACTGTACCAGCTGCTAAGAAGAAATTAACTCTGTCCCAGCTGAAACCAGGACAATGAGAATATGGAATATATTTGTGAGACATAGAAGGACAGAGCAAGAAAATTCCATGTCATTACAATTTATTATTCCAGTCACAGAGTCCTAGTGTAGGAGTTGGCTCTGTAATAGAAAAGCTAGGAAGTGTTGTGGGCTATGGAGCCACTCAGCCAGTTCCTGAGGAGTTCATGTGTCAACATAATACAGTTAAAATTTTCTTTCCCTGCTTAAAATGCCTTTTAATGTGATCCAATGAACTGGAACAGCTCTTCTCTCTGATGAATGCCCTAGTTTACTTCTGAGGCTGTAGGCTCCTATATATATAGGCTATAACTACAAGTCTTGCAAGCTATCTCCACATCTGTTTTCTCAGCAGGAGAGGATAAATTCTCTTCTTCTGCTCTCCACAAATGACTGAAATTTCTGCAAGGAGAACACCAGAAGTCACTTTCTTCAGTTGCTTCTTTCCTACCCGCTGCACACACATACCCCAAAGTGGATTTTTGTACAGGGAAGGTGTAACCAAGAGAGCAAAATGTACTAAGACAGAGTGAAAGTATTTTTTAGCTGAATCATGGCCTTAAAGATTCAGCCTACACATTAATCATTGAGTGACATCAAGGATTCACTTCAAAATTGGATCTGACTAGTGCACTTAATTTACCTACTGCACCAAACAGCTGTTCAGCTTCTGTTGAATTTGAAACAAATGTAATTAGTGCATGTTCACTGATGCCTCCTCATTACACTACCAGCCCATATCATTGGAACAGTTAATTACTGCAGAGACAAAGGCTTGACTTACCTGATATAGTACATGATTATTCATCATTGATTCATTTTTTCTTCTTCACCGGTAATTTTGTTAACATCCCTGACAGTGCTTAAGAGCAAATCCTCTTGATCTTTTGTGCTATTATGTCTTCTCAAATGCTACTCAAATTCTCCAGGTAGCTTAATTCTCTAGATTTTATTGAGACATGAGGTATCACATCACTTGACACTGCCTGTAACTGGAGAAATAATTTGATTTCATGAATCATTGCAAAATGTGCTATTCCATCACTGTCCATCACAGCTGTCTTTGCACCTGGGGACTTTCCCAAGTGCATGCAGACCAAAGGCCTGCTGATTGAACTATCTTCATTCAAGGATGGCTTTAAAATAATGCTGAAGAAAAGAAAGATTATTCCATAGTTACTCTTGTTTCTAATAGACCTGCTCCACTCCTACACAGGGGTTTTCTTTGCTGGCTTTGCCTGTGTTTTTTTCAATGGCATCAGTACTCCACCCTATCACTAAAATGGAGTTAGCTGAGTTTCCATCCCTGCCTACCAGATGTCACAGCTCCTCTCAGATGCAACCCCTTTTTCTCAAAAGAAAAGTATGTGTGCATGAAGTGTGAGGACTCTACATTTATTGGTGAGCTCTAGGCTGGTGAAGGACAATTTGTTCAATACAGCTGCCAGTCGTGGGTATTTCTGTTGTGCATGTGCAGATCAGCTTGGCTGTCTGGCATGGTAAAACACCATGCTCCTCAGAAAGGCCAGGTTTAGTAATTTACTGCACATGTTTGACATTATTGCCAGACATGCAAAATAGCCCTAAGGTGTCCTGCTGCATCCCTCTCCCATCACATTGCAGATATACCTGGCTACTCTGGCAAAGGAAGGTCACCTAAATTGTTAAGGCAGGTTTTAGTAATTTGCACAGCACTGCACATTCATTTGTCATCTTTTAATATGGGAAAATTTGTAACCATTCACTGAAGAACAAAATGTAAAGAACCAAGGAATGTGTAAAAAACGGTGTATGACCATTTAGGTTATAGAAGCTATGGAAAGTCCTTAGTAATGATGCTGAAAGAAAAAGGAATTTTTCTAAAAGTGAGATGTTCACTCAGGAACATCTGAGGAACATCTGAGGAATCTAAAGGAACTGAAATACTGCTCCTAAAGCAATTCAGGTGGCAAAAGACCTGTCCACAGCATTATTCTGACACTTAGAGGTCAGTAATGTATAATTGAAAGGACTTCTCTGCCACCTGAAAGAGACTTCATATTTTTCAAAGGCTTTGGATGACTTGAGAGATCAATAGCCTGACATTTATTTGGTTTGCTCATTCTTCTGATAGGTATGCTTCTCTTTTTTTTATCTGATTCTACTGCATGAAACTTTCTTATCATTATATATTTTACAACGAATCCTGGCAAAATTGCAGCAAGAGCAGTCCACAAACAATAAACTGTGCAGCAATATCTGATCTGCACATCAAACTCATATGGTAGCTGGGAGATGCAGAGAACAGCAGATATTTGCTTTTACATGCTATAGCACTCAGTCTGACCTTCAGTGGGTTTAAAGCTGTCTCAGTATTAGTTCATTTTATTAGGGTTTTGTTTCAGTTTTGATTTTTTCATTTTAAGCTGCCTTAGGCCACAAGTTTATTTTTGGGTACATCATTTCATTCCATAAGAAAAAATGATCAAGTGAGTAAAATCACCCTGTGGAATGTAGGTAATTTGGCAGTCACTGCTGATGGGGGCATAGATCAAGTCAAATTTAAAGCAAAGTTGGCTCCTCAAGGATTAACCTGTATAAACTGTTCAAGTCACTAGAAGAGCATGAACCTCACTTCAAATCAATCTATTCTGCAAGGGGATAAATATAGTGTGAATTAGGCAATTTCAAAACAGGTAATTGCATGAAATGAGCAATTTCTAGCAGCTGGTATAGCCAGTGTTATTACCCACATAAATATTGACTCATGTATTAAGAGTAATTTACGAGAAAGCAAAACTGCAATAAAGGAAAGAAAAAGTGAAAAGCTCTTAGAGGCCCTGAAGGCCTCTCTTTCCTATATTTTGTGTTTATCAATGCTCTAAACTGAATTTTGCAATGCACATTTTCTTTGTTGATCTTTAAAATTTCAGCACAGCATTTCACAGTTATTTCAATTCATGAATTATGCAATAGCACGTGACAGGAGCAATTCATTCATATCTCAGGAGGCAAAGGAGCTAAAAGCTCAGCTTTAGCTTGGGAGGGGTTTGTTTAATTTGTTTTGGTTTGTTTTGTTGTTGTTGTTGTTGTTGTTTTTATCCAGCATGCAATCTCTTAAAATGGTACCTCAGAGACACAAGAAAGATGTTGACCTGTTGGAACAAGCCCAGAGGAGGAGGAGCACGAAAAATAATTCATTGTGCAGTTCAAGCTTACTCTGCCAAGGGATAGGAACGTGCACAGAAGGTGCAGGAGCAGAATGGCAGAAGGGAGAAGGACACCATAGCACAGCACCACCTCTTGCTTCTGGGAGTGGGAGGGAGTTGACACAGCTTCGAAGGAATTTCAGGCTGCACATTCAAGCAGCATCTCTCTCCTCCTCCCTCTGTTCCCTCCTCATCCACATCTGCATTCTCTTCCAGACTTCATTCCACTCCAAGGCACTACTAATATGCTTGTTAAAGTTGTCTGTGCTTTGAAGCAGTAGTCCTGAGAACTTTGCAGAAGATAGGGGGATGTCACAAGCCTCATTTTAGAAATGAGAAATGTCAGCTGATACACGAACTGCAGAAATCTGCTGCAGAAGAGGGACCTGTTTCTCAGGTTGATCAAACACAAAACTTTTCTCAAGATGAAGTGAATCAAGCCTTAACTATAGAGCTACCTTTCATCTTGAAAGGTTTGGACTCCTGTTCTATCATGAGTGAAAAAGATGTAAGGTAATCTTTAAAGTTTTAGGGATGTGACTCTTCCAAGGTTCAAACACCTCTCCACTTGAAATACAAGCTATCACATATAGAGTGTTCCCACAAAATGTTTGCTTTCTTTAGTGAAGTATACGAGCCACAGAGAGCTTGCTAGTTGTGATTTTGCAACAGGCCACCTCCTCTTGCAAGTCTTTATTACTTCCACTTCAAAAGATGAAGCTGGTCATACTGGTTACTTGTTCTTCTTCCTGGTGATGCTTATTACATGGGACTCATCATTTTCCTCTTATCACCTGCCTCTATCACATCTGCCATGAAGAGCAGAGAGATATCTGGGATCAATAGTAGTAGTTGTAGTAGTTGTTCCTCAGTTGTCATGAATATCTGTATCTTCTTTAAGTCATTTACCAAGTACATAGAGGTTTCTCAGTAGCTGTGAGGATAAGAGGCTAGGAGGATAGCAATGGGTAAGAGGCTAGGATTAAACTGATACAAAATAAACTGAAATAGATGCTTCATAATAGTGCATGAAGCTGCAACAAAGTTTTAAAGCACAGGGGTAGCAGTGAAAAAATCTATAACCTGAATTTTAGAAATTCACTGGCTGATTTAGAAGATTTGAAATTATATCTAAGAAAATTCCAGCATAATTTGAGTAAAATACATCAATCAGTCTTTTTGTTGTTGTTTTTTTTTGTCCCTGAACAGATATTTGTCAGGACATAACACACAGTACAGTGAATATAACTTTTCAGGAAGAAAAGAATGTGTCTATGAGACACTAGAGATAAAGTTGTCCTGTTTAATATACATGCATTCAACATCTTGGCAAATATTTCCTTCAATGTAGAATCAGCCTGATTTCAGGAATATGAACTATATATGGATTAGCAGATGAAACAGAGGCAAGGCACAGGATTGCAAATGTCTAAACTGCTTTGTTTTTAGCTTTTCCTAGCATGGCTTTGGACAGTGAGCATTAGCATCCTCTCAGCTAAGGTCTAGATATCATTCAGCATTTTATAAGACTGTTTTTAATAGATAGTTTAGCTGCAGCCACCCTACTTTAGGCCAGTTTTGAGTCAGCTGTGAGCCTAAGCCTCAAGGCAGTCCCTAACCTCTTCTATGCAGAAACATATATTTCAGTGTCTGTACATACACAATTCACCTTTGGCAATGTGGTTTCTCAGTGTTCTTATCTTATTCTAAACCCTACTGGCAATGGCGAGTCCAGGAAAGATCTGCCACTCTGTCTTTTATAGCAGGGAAGCTAAAAGATGCAATTCACTAAGAACTGCATGATAAATATGAACTAGAATTGGAGGAGAAAGGCACTACCCATAAAACAGACACTCCACAAGTCAAAATGCAAATCCTCAGCAGCCTCTGTGGGAAAGGCTGCTGAGATGCTGGTGAGATCACCCCACCAGGTCACAGCTCTGGGGAAGAATGAGCAGTATTAAACAGAAAGGCACTGCAGAGAAACACTGGTTTCATATCCCCAAAAAGGAAAAAATATAAATACTTTCTATCACAAAATTGAGATTGCTGCAATTTTCACACAGTATTGGAGGCATAAAAATGATCTCCCCAGAGACAGTCATTTGTTGTGCACTTCATACCACCTTGCAGATGGAATACTGATGAAACACTAATCCAGCATGTTTCTAAATAGGAAGAACAGGAAAAATACATAAGCATTGACCTATTGCAGAAGAAATATGGAAAAGCATGCTAGAGAGATATATCATCAGAAATTCAGCTATGATTCTTCCATACCAACACAGCTTTAACTGAACTTTGAGATCAATGATGTATCCAGTTCTAGGCAATGTGCAGAGACAGCTGCAGCTCACTCCCACCACAACCAGGAGGAAGCACAACATGAGGGGGAAGAAGTGTGGCCAAGTGCTGGTAATATGCTATAAAACAGTTTTTTAAGCCAGCTGTTAACACAGAAATTAAACAACTAACAAACAAAGGTACTATTACTTGAAATGTACAATAGCTGAGGCAAAGGCAGTACCATTGGCACAAAACTTTGTTAAAGGAAACCAGCAGTTCAGCTGAAGTGCTGTGTCTGACTGTCCAGACCATGACAGGAAAAGATAACAGTCCTTAGGTGCCCTCTCTAGCAGCCTAACAGAGATGCACTGCAAGGAGAGCAACTCCTCCAGCACATCCTGCAGTCAGATGAAGTCTCACACAAGAGCTAGTATGAAACTCAAACTACAGACATCCCTCAGGTCTGGTGGAGCTGCTGAGGAGAGAGAGAGAAAGCTGAGACTCCCTTAAACTCATGGAAGCCAGAGTTGGCAGATGTGTTTTTTCATTTTTGCAGTCTTTAGCATTTTTTATGATGGTGGAAATCCCTCAAAAATGTCTTGGATATTTGGGAAACCTCCCATCAGGGAACACAGCCCTGCAAAGAAGTCACTGTGTAGTAATCCTGAAGATATACTGCTTGATTTGCCTGGAACTTAAAAGGTGGTTGCAATGTTGGAAATAGGTCTGGCATGCTGAATCACCCAGTTCCTTGGAATCTGCACTACGTCTTTTGCCAGGTAGTGCTGAGGGATAAAGAGAAGAAGGCTGCAGACATCAGGCTGCCCTCAAAGCTGTTCCAGCGATAAGAGATAAAGAAAAAACAGGACTTTGGGACATCAGGCCTGCAGCTGGCAATGATTATTGTTTAAGAAGATAGCAGGGGATACCACAGGATGTCTTTATCGTGCTAAACTGAGCCAGGAGCAGAGTACTAGTCTAAAGGCAAAGAAGCTGGTTCACAGGAGAAGAGAGATCTGCACTGTCAGAGATCTCTGGGCTCCTGGGAGCTCCCACGTGGTCCTTGAGAAAGATAAAGTTCTTAAAGTCAATGTAAGAAGTTATAAGAATAGCCAAGTGCAGCATGTACCTGCAATCCAGTGTATAAGCAATAGACGAAGTTAGAGTGGGAATGAAAAATAGGCAATACAGGTGGTGAACCAGCCTTGTAGAACTACTGCTTTTTTAAGCAGCAGGGATTGCAGAAGGTGCTTAGGGCTCAAGATGAAGCAGAAGACTGACACTGCAGCAAATCTAACAGCTCTCATCTTCTGTTGACCAAAAATGATGGTTTTATACTGAAACAGAAATACTAACTATGCTGCAAAGGACAGCCCCAAAAATCACACCATGTGCCTGAGGGCATTGTCTAAACACTTCTTGAATTCTGTCAGGCTTGGTGCTGTGAGCACTTCCCTGGGGAGCCTGTTCCAGTGCCCAGCCACCCTCTGGGTGAAGAATCTTCCTGAGGTCCAACCTAAACCTCCTCTGATACTACTTCAGGCCATTCCCTTGAGTCCTGTCACTGGTCACACAGAGATCAGTGCCTGCCACTCTGCTTCCACTCGTGAGGATGTTGTAGACTGTAATGTGGCATGTACAATACATGACAAATAGGAGTGTAGAAAGTGCCCTGTGCAGACCTTGGAGCAACCTTCCAGTGCCTAAAGAGACACTGTAAGAAAAAGAAGGATTCTAAGAGGCTTTTATAGTGATAGGATAAAGGAAAAAATGGCCTAAAACTAAGGACGATAGGTTTAGATTAGATATTAGGAAGAAATTTTTAATATAAACTGGACAAGGTTGCCTAAAGGGGTTGTGGATAGCCCCTCTCTGGAAGTATTCAAGAGCAGACTGGATGGGGATCTGAGCAACCTGGTCTAGTGAAATGTGTTCATGACAGGGGGGCTGGAACTCGACGGTTTAAAAATCCCTTCCAACACAAACCATTCTATGATCTCTGTTGGTTGCATTTCCCAGGGCAGAAAATCTCATAGGATGCCTCCATGTCTCGCTTCACCGTAGGCAGTGAGCAACAAGGATGAAAAGGTGCACAAGTCACAGACGGCCCTAGAGAAAAGAGCGGGGTGCCGATGTACCGTCCGCTGGCAGAGCCCGCAGCGGGCAGGGCAGGGCAGGGCCGGGCAGGGCAGGGCAGGGCAGGGCAGGGCAGGGCAGGGCAGGGCGCGGTCCGTGCCCGATCCCCGGCTGGCGCACGGCGCGGCGCGGCTCCGCCAGCATCCCTCCGCGCCCGGCAGGGGGCGCCGTCCGACCGCCGGTAGCGCCGCTCGGAGCCGGGCAGCCCGAATCTCCTCCCGACAGCAACGCGGGCATTGCTGTCCAGGGCGCAGTGCCTTGGGCCGGGATGCAGCACACTTTCGGGTGAGGAATCCTTCTTACACTACACGCGTAAACAGGGATGCAGTCATTGGACCAGAACCGCATCTCAGTTCCGCCTGAGTAAATCTGAAATAGGTCAGCTGCAGCCAGTGGACATAGTACAGATGGGAATGACAGGGGAATTTGGCCCATTGTTAAAATATCTTCATGTAGAAACAATGTAGGAAAATTGAACTATGACCAGGTTCCTCCATTATGGGCTAATTTGACTCTAAAATGACCCCTCTCAAGTCGGTGAAGCTATGCAGGTGTGAAGGAGAGTGCACGCAGAAGCCAGGGCTGTTTGAACTGCCTGATCCAAAAGGAACCATTTTGCATCTACTAATAAATGCAAGTCTATATTTAAGGAAAATTATTTTCGTATAAATATATATAAAATAGACATATGTCTATATATATGTCTATACATATATAGACAGGCTTAGATCTTTAAGAGACGCACTTCAAGGGGCCTTGTCTTATTTCAAAGTTCAGACTGAATCATACTTTCACTGTTCAATCACCATCTCCTAAATATGCCTCAACTCTGGCAAAGTTACTGATTTTTAGAAAAAAAATATATACTGGTGCAAAACATTCAAAATGTGGAGAGTTTTTCTTTACTGGGAAAAATCTTCCAAAGTCTTCCAATCTTGACATGACTTCATAACAGTCCTTCATTAAATTTGCTGCCATTTCTGCTGATAGTTCAGGTCAGTATTTGGAAAGAAGATCAAAATGTGAAAGAAAAGGTATCCTTAGAATTTGTTGAAAAATTTATTAAGGCATATATCTTGGAGTGATGAAAGACAATGCCCTTGCCAGATTGTTTTCCCTCTATGATTATTTTGGTTTTATTTCCCTCTGACATCCATTCTAATCACATTTGAAGTACTCCTCAGTTTCTAGTGCTACTAAAGTTTTCCTGCTTCTGAAAGTCACACCATGTCTTTACTTTCCAAGATATATCTTCTGGCACTAAGGGAGAAATATGAAAGCATAGGATAACCCTGAAGCTGACTTGATTTGTTCCACATTCACCTGACTATTGAAAACCCATCTTTCTTTTTCCCATATTAACCATTTCACACTTTCCTTTGAAATGTAGGAGGCTTATGAATTACAAGAGCTATGCTGTAGGTGTGAGTTACTTGAGCTTCTACTTCTTCCAGGATGAAGTCGTCACCTGCATCAATAAACCTCCAGAGCTATTTTTGGTAAGCTCCACTGGGCTCAGTGCCTCCTGGGGGTTCTTCCAAACCTCCTGCACTGCCTTCCATGGATTCTGTGGCAGTCAAAATGATTAAGAGTACTGCCTGAGAAATATGGGAACATTAATATTCTGAAACTATTTTTCTTGAATCTGTTGTGGTTTATCCAGATATTTTACATTTTCTGATCCACACTCTTGCTAGTATTGATGCTTCTTAGTGACACTAATGCTGTCATGAGAAGAACTAAGCTACTGATGCCTCAGCTTGGGCTCTTCTTCCCTCTTTGATACTAAACATAATTCTGGCACCCTCCAATTCCAGAAAACCAAGTAACAAAGTTAGTGTCCTTCTCAGAAAGCCTGACAAGGAAAGGGATTTGATGCAGCTGTCAGAAATGGGGAGACTAAAACGAAGCTCACAGTTTGTTATCTGTGCACAGGAATGAGTGGCCTGATTAAAAAAAAAAAAAAAAAAAAAAAAAAAAAAAAAGAAAAGAAAAAGCCATTTCTGCTGTAAGGTTGAAGCTCTGGTCCTAATCATTAAGTTGCTGCAAAGCACATGCCAAGATTTCAGGCAGCAGAATTGCTTGGATCATTTCCTATGCACTTTGCAGAGTGGCAATTAGCAGCACAGTGGCATTAACAAGACAGCTTTACGTGAGCTTTCAAAGTGAACACATAAAGAATCCCTAAAAGACCAACTACTTGTAAAATGTGAGAGGGAGGCTGCAGGCCTGGTTTTCGGGGGTGGGTGCAAGGCTTTGCCTGCAGGCAGTGTGACCATCAGTCGGGGCCACCCTCCACTCCTCCCTGGCTCCTCCAAGGAGGGGAAACTCCTGTCTTCTGCACTCGACCTTTGTGTTGCCTTTCCTGCACGGGAATGGATGCCACACGTCTCCAAGTGCCCTCTCATCCACATTTGCCGTAAACACCCAGAACACCTGTTTGCTCTGACTCACCCACTCCTCACACAGACTCTCCCTTTTTTTGACAGCAGACCTCACTCAGGTAGTATGTGCTGCTAATATCCTTTCAGGGCCATGTAATAACATGCCTTCTGTCCAATTCCTAACATCCTTCAATCAGCTCAGCCAGTGGGCTCACTGCTTAGGCTCCTGTGATTTATATAAGTGCAATTAATTTAAACTGCATCACTCCGGTGCTATGCTGGTGAAAATGCCCCGAGAGGGAGAACCTCACTGGTGAATCAGACCCTTTACTTTTAACAAACACACAAAAGAACAGATCCCCAGCCAGTGAAAATCTGCATGGCTCCATTCATTTCAACACACAAACTTAAACCAGCTCAAGGTCTGAATCACAGCTCATGTAACAGACTATTTAGATACAGACTAATGCCTCACATCCTGAAATGCAATGCTTTCCCAGAGCTGGCAGGGGACAGGGACTTGTCAGATGGAACAGAGCTGAGAGGGAAGCAGGACCACAAATGAAACCTTTTAAAAATGCCTTCTGGATTTCTTCATTTCTGTGGAGATGAGGAAAGTAACGGATTGTGTCTCTGGAAGCACTGCTCTCTCTTCTGGAAAATCCACCCCAGCTGCAAAGCAAGTACCTGCAAAGTCCCTTTCTTTGTCACTTTCCCTGTCCTCCAATAGCCTGGATATGTTCCCTGCCATTTGGAAATTCATATGGCACCTAACAGACACCACAGTTAGATGCTGAACAGATGAATCTTTTTAATCAGTTCTTGAAACTGGCTAACTTTCCCTGCACTTGTTTTGGTATTCCCCAAGATTAAGAAGTCATGCATCTTGACAAAGCACTTTGCTCTTGCATGTCTTAACAGACACACCAGGCTTTTTTTTCTTCTTTTTTTTTTTTTTTTTCTATTCCTTCACATCTATTCCAACACCTGCTGCAAAAACGTGTCGGGGTGGTCTCTGTAAAACACCCTCCACGCCTCCTCCCAAAAAGAGAGAGCTCCAGCATCACAGCAGTACAGCATGCCGGTATGTGCCCAGGCAGGTGTAGGTAATACACAACGAGGGGGGGAAGGGGTGGGGAGGGCAGACTAAGAGTCAATCAGAATGTAATTTGTGTTAGAAATTTACCGGCGTTCAGCTGTCCAGATTTCCAAAATGCAAATATTTTAAAATTAAAAAACCTATCTGGGACTAAATATCTCCTCTAAATCAATCTAGATAACCAGAACTCTGTGGTCCATTTAAGAGACTTTCATCTTAAATGAAATACATAACATAGATTATACCTTCATAGGAAATCAAGAGGTCCTAAAATATACTAATGGAGAAGGACATTTAAGAGACATTTAAATTACTCAGTCTATAATTTTGGGGGGTTTGCTTATCTATGCATCTTTTAACTGCTTTGGATAATTAGGAAAATTTCCTTGGCAGTGTCCTAAGATAGGCAAAAGAGTGATATAACTACTCCCAAGGAAAGAAAGATCGAGGTTTTGCATTCTGCAGATTTTTAAAGTAAAAGAGAAAATATTCTTCCTATGAGCAGTCTGAAGCAGTATGCATATTATATAAGGACTATCACCCTGCTCTGAAATATAATCCTCCCAAGGCTTCTCTCTCCTTGAACTCCCTTGCAGTATCTGTCTGGTGCTTCTGCCTGAAAGGGTGCAGGTTAGGGAGGCAGGCTGCTCGTCTCCAGCATTTCCTGAGCACAACCATTCAAAGGCAGCTCCCAAATGGAGCAGGCACTCATTCAGTTCAAAGCCTTCCATTAGGTCTGCCGGCCAACTTGTTATCTTGTAGTGTCCTGTGTGTGTGTCTGTGTGTCTGTTTGCCCCTTCTGCTCTTAGTGAACAGTTTGTCCCATTGTAATTCTCATATCAAACATCTGGAAACCAGACTCGTTTAAAGGAAAAACAAAAAGAGAAAGAAGAATAAAAAAGAAGAAAAGGGAAATAAAAGGGGGAAGGAAAAAATAAAAGAGGGGGGTAAGGGGAAAGGAGGGAAAGGTGGGAGGAAGAAGAAAAAGAAGTTTCAGTTCTATGACTTATCCAGGTCTCTGTCAGAAAGAAAAATAATATATTTCAGCTGAATCAGTAAACTGACCTTTATTTTAAGGAATTTTGAGCAATACATTTTTGTAGACTGCAGTTCTACAGAGCCACATCCCCCACCTCGGAGCAGGGCAGCGCGCTCTGCCCGAGCTCTCTCCCCCGTTCACAGCTGTCTCCAGCGGGAGGAGCTGAAACCTGAACCAAACCCTCCGACTGGGATTGGATCCCTCGGCCAGCAGCCCCAGAGCCCTCCCAGAAAAACAGCCTCTTTGGAAAAGCGCTTGAGAACATCCCGAAGCGATTGGAGGAGCGGGAAACCCTTCCCCCCTGCACCTGACTCGTGGGTATTTACAGCACTTTTCAAGGCGGCTCGGCACTGCCACTGCACGGGCGGGAGCGGATGGGCTGCGCGGGGCCGTAGGACCGGGACAGGACCGGGACAGGGACGGGACGGGAGCGGCCCCGATGCGCCCGCAGTGACACCGCGTGTGCCGAGCTGCGCCCCCACCGCCGCGCCCGCCGCCAGGACACGGACCGACAGAGCCGCCAGCCCTGCCTCCAAAATGCCACGCTCCTTCCTGGTCAAGAAGCATTTCAATTCCTCCAAGAAGCCCAATTACAGCGAGCTGGACACTCACACAGGTAACCCCGGGAAGTGTCGGTGGCGCCGCGTCGCTCCCCGGGCTGCGGCCGTGCGTGGCAGTGCTGGGAGGGTGGGATTCCTGCAGGCTGGAGGGGACGGGCTCTTCATTGCTTGCTCTGCTTTCTCCTGCTTACAAGCTTTGAGAAATATGTCAGTGCTGACCAGAATGAATCATGAAAGTTTGCTCACCCGCTTGAACTCAAGTTACTTAGAAAGGATTTGGAGTTTTCCTGTTCTGTATCTGTTGGTGGAGGAATTGAAACTTTTATTCAAATCCTTCAGGAAGTTTCACTGCTTCATTGTGTCGGGCTGCACAGATTTAGGAGCAGCATGCCGCCTTGGAGGGACTCTCCGGCTGCAGTTTGCCTATTCAAGGGCACTGACTCTACCCATCAGAATATATGTATGAAACAGTATTTCCTGAATCCCCCTTATCTTCAGATTACCCTACCGAGTGTTCCATTTATGCAGTTTTTAATCCTTAAAGTGTAAATTTTGCTGCTTTCTGAAATACCTTTTAGTTTTCTTACCTTAAACTGTTCTTCTTTCTGCAGTGATTATATCCCCATACCTGTACGAAAGCTATCCAGTCCCTATCATACCGCAGCCAGAGATCCTCAGCTCGGTAGCTTACAATCCCATCACCGTGTGGACTACAACTGGGCTGCTACCGTCTCCATTACCCAATGACCTCTCTCCGCTTTCTGGATACCCCTCATCTTTGGGAAGAGTCAGCCCACCTCCACCTTCTGACACCTCCTCCAAAGATCACAGCGGCTCAGAGAGCCCCATTAGCGATGAGGAAGAGAGAATCCAGTCAAAGCTTTCAGACCCTCATGCAATCGAAGCTGAAAAGTTCCAGTGCAGTTTGTGCAACAAGACCTATTCGACTTTCTCTGGCTTGGCCAAGCACAAGCAGCTGCACTGTGATGCCCAGTCTAGGAAATCGTTCAGCTGCAAGTACTGTGACAAGGAGTACGTCAGCCTGGGAGCGCTCAAGATGCACATCAGGACCCACACGCTACCTTGTGTCTGCAAGATCTGCGGCAAGGCTTTCTCTAGACCCTGGCTGCTGCAAGGACACATCCGGACTCACACTGGTAAGGGCAAGCGTTACATTTGCACTTTCTTGTTGCTCTAACATCGGGATGCCTTTGTGCTGTTTTTCTCCGCAGGTGAAGAAACCAGCAGCTCTTCTTGAAATGCATCCACAGAATTTCTAATGAATCATTAAAAGGCTAAATTCTCCTTCTTGCAGGAAGAGAGGGAAGGTGGGGTGGGGGGAATTTAGCATGGTCTCATAACTGCAGGCCAGATACTGCCATAAATCAGCATTGCTTCCTTGATAATTTTAGGATTGTTTAGCCCATTTCCACTAGCTGAAGCTTCTGATTTTATGTTAACTTTCAGGCTTTAGAAATTTGCTAACTTTGAGAAGGCTCCAGCTGCCTCTGAAATCAGGCAGCAAAAAACAGGCAATGCATGAGGGGCTGCTTTCCTTAAGCAGCTGGCAAGTTTTGCATGTGCTGCCTCAGGTCCTTAAGAATTAGAAACCCATCATCAGCAAAGTGGCTGGGACTTTTCTATTGAAGTAAAAATAGGTTTTGAGTATAGCACTGGGTTCAATGTAATGTCTGTACAGCTGTTTGCTGCTTTTCAGTCAAAGCCCTTGCTCCCCAGTAATTCACACAGCACTAAGCAGAAAATGTTCTATGAAAATATTTGAAAATGTTGGAAGGAGCCCAGTCTACAAGTACTGCATGCACCTGTAGATGCAGAAGGTGTCAGCAGCTTGTTTTCAGAGACTGCACTTCACAACATCCTCAATAGACTGGTGTTCTGCAAAAGAGCCAGCAGTGCTGAAAGCTGCTGTATCTGTGGCCTGGTTAACTTTTTATGAGACTTTTTTTTCTTATAACAAGTCATTTCTGTTTGTTCTTTTTTTTTTTTTTTTTTTTTTTTTTAGGATAAAAGCAGACTTTACCTGTCCCAAACATGTTGGTTTTGGGGATTCTTTTTAAGATTTATCCTATTTTTCTCTTGATGTTTCTTTTGTAGGAGAGAAGCCATTTTCCTGTCCTCACTGCAACAGGGCTTTTGCAGACAGATCCAATCTGAGGGCTCATCTGCAGACCCACTCAGATGTGAAGAAATACCAGTGCAAAAATTGCTCCAAAACTTTCTCCAGAATGTCTCTTCTGCACAAACATGAGGAATCTGGCTGCTGTGTAGCACACTGAGTCATGCTGTCAATGTTTACCTGGACTCAATGCATTTCTCCACTTCTCTTCCAAATGATAAGTGGAAATCCAAAGGCGTTTTCTCATCTACTTTTCAGCCAAAAGAAAAAGAAAAAAACCAAACCAAAAAACAAAGAAACCAAAACACCACCAAACAAGCAAACAAATAAACTAGTTGAAGAATTTAGAATGTCAGTAGAAATGAGCTTTAAGTAGTTTCTGTTCTGCCATACGTTCGCATTTTTGAATTTGTGAATTCTGAAATAGGGGGAAAGACGCCATGCATGACATTTCAAGTAGCTCTAAAGGAAGAAGCATTATCAGCTTTCTTTATAGATGAAGCCAAATGTAGGTCATCTCTTCTTGCTTAGAAAAGGCTTCAAAGTTAACAATACATTCCTGCCAAGCCATTTCAACCAAAGAAACAGTATTTTAGGTGGAAATTTTAATGAAAAAAAACTACCCAAGTGAATTTTGCTAGACACCATTTATCTCAGGTGCCTTAAAAAGTATTCCAAGTTTACCTTAGTAAATGTTTAATATTATTCATTGCTGGTTTTTTTTTTTATTATTTTATTTTATTAGAAGCCAAGGCCTTTATTAATGACCTGACATGCTTTAAAACTGCATAACTAAAAGAGGGAAAACAGTATAAGAGAATGTATGAACAAAATAAAAGCCACAAATTAACTGCATGTGCCTTAAAAAATAAATAAACAAAGATAATACTGTAGCTTCAAACATTCCTGGTGCATGCTTGACCATCCTTTAGTATGGAATAGTTCATCTAAACTTCATTTTTGTTTTAAAAAACGGGAATAAGTGCAAGAGAGGGGATCCACGGGAGTTTTACAATTATTTTTTTTTTAATGCACAAAGGAAATGCAATATTTTCAGCATTACCCCTCCAAGTGCCTTTTTTATTGATGATTTTGTAAAGTATGTGGACATAATGTAAATATTTTTATTTTTATATGATTGAATGTGTTATGAATGAAAGCAAACTGTTGCCCATAGCAGCATCTATAGATAACTTGAAGAAAGTGTGAAGTGAAATTGATGTTGTTTTCTAGCCACTTTTTTACAATAAACATTTTTAAGTAAGATTTCTGTTGTTTGTTCTAATTAAACAAGTGTGTGTGTGCTTTATAACATACAAAAATGTGAATGTCTCTACATGACCAAATGAAGATAAAAGTGAATTTCAGATGTGAAGACTTACTCCACAAGTTGAAAACATTAGAAAGGAATATATGTATTTCATTTTAAAAGATTCTAAGCCTTTCACTTCATTTTTCTAATCAGTGCTTTAAAACACTTGCTTTTTCTCCTACTTAAAACACTATGGTAACATTGTGAAATATATTTTATCAACAACATTTAAGAGCAATGCATTTTTCTTGCATTTTAACAGAAGAAAGGATGCTGTTTGAGAGGCTTCATGGTACTTCCCCTGAGACTTTCACATCAGGGGATATGGGCCTGATCCAAAGTTAATTAAAGTCAGTGGAGTTCAGCAATGTTTGCATGATGCTCTTTTAAAGTAATAGTCAAATCACAGTATAGTATACTTTATATGGCAATTTCAAGATGATTAAAGATATTTTATTAAAATGTATTACATATCAGAACTGTCAAGTGAATGCATTGCAACTTTCTATCAGCTAATATATCACAGGAAAGAAATTATTCTATAATAAAAAGTAGAAGTCTTTCTTCTTCAGGTGATTTGACTAGGCAATCCAAGATCTGAACTACATGAAGGTATTGCAACTTCAACAAATCATGTCTCATCATGGTGTGAAACAACACCATTTTCAACTTTTAGGGAAGTACAAAGCTAGAGAACAGAAAAGCACCAGCTGGCATCCAGCCTGAAGACCCTGTGTCTACACCAGGGTACCAACCAGACAAGTAATAGCAAAAATAAAATTCCAACAATTTACCAAGAGTGTTACTGATGTGTAAGCACAAGGTGAAAGTTTCTTGAAAAAAAAAAAAAGTATATTTCAGCAAAATAATGCAATAAATCATACACACCTTCTGTCTCCTCCAGCCCGGTTCTGGAGAAGGGCTTCAGCAGGACTGCACTGGAATAATGCAGGCAATAGGCAGAAAGCTGCACCTTTGCTCCACTGAAAGCATGATACTGAAAAGTGAAGGTCAGATGAAGCTTTCATATCCTCCAAGAATTATAACAATAATTGCCTAGGAGCTGCTAGATTTTTTTTATTTTTTTTTTCAAGAAATAGCTGGAGAGTTCAAGAAAGATAGGGTTAGTGGGAATTTGTGAGGTAACATTTCAAAATGAACACATGAAGGCATCAAATACCCTTGAAAAGTTTCATGTGGTTTCTCTATTGATTTGCACTTCCATGTCATTGCTTTGAAGTCTGTAGGCTCCAGCAGCTCTTTGTGCAGCTCCTTCTTCCCAGAGCAAAGCTCACTGGGGTATGAGAAAAGCTCTGGCAGTCAACAGCTATTTGTACTGTTCTTAGCTTTGCTCTCCTGTGCTGTGCCACAAAGATGTTTCCATTGTTTTAATTCACACTTTAAATTCTCTACACCCATAGTAAATTAAACAGTGTAAGAGCCTGACTGCTTGAGTGAGTGGAAATGCTACTGCTGTCCTCAAGGGAAATCAGATGAAAAACTTCATCAAAATACAGTATGCTAAACCAAACACAAGTGGAACTGGTCTGATTTGGAGATGACAATTAAGATATGCTGCTTTGCATGCCTGTAACACCTGTACTCATAAAACACAAAGATGGGAAAGGCTAGAAGCTCTTTTGGCTCATCTTCGTAATTGAAGCAGAGCACTCTATCACAGATCCCAGCTCTCTGTCCAGTTGCAGCATAAACTTCCCAAGCAGCTAAATTTCTCTGCTTTTCCTGTGTGACTGCTTTCCATTCCCTGTCAAGACTTCTCCAAAACATACTCCATTAATAGTTTTACCTCATTACCTTAGAAATGCCCTCCTGCACCTGCACATGCTATTTATCAATGTAAATTGAATTCTGTTCTGAGCTTCTGGCTGATGACTCCTCTGACTTCCTCAACACACAGTGGAGAAGTTCCCTCCAAGGTCAATCTGCCCATTGAATCTCTTTGGCCATTGCAACATCTTTCATAACACAACTCTTATTCTGTATCCAAGTCATCTTTTAAACTTTTAACTACGTAGTGCCTGTACTCTGAATATCTTCACCACTTATTTTCTGAAATCTGTCACTTTTTTACTTTTTGTTTTACAGAATGTGGTTCAGGTCCTTCCTTTAGGATGCTCTGTCCACCTGCTTTCAATGATGCTCTTTCAGTGTTCAGACAAGAGTGGAACCACCTGAGCACTTGTGAAGTTACAAGTTAAATATATGAATTTCTCAAGGCTGAAGGCAACAATTGATTCACTTTTGCTTCCATGTCTGTCTTCCCTTGCTTCTGTTTGGGCATGCTTTTCACTTCAGAGGCTGCAGAGTGAAGGGAGATGTGCAAGAAATGAATACAGAACAAAGTACACTTTTAAGCTCAAAGCACTGCAATTAACCTACCATGTAATGCAGTTAGGAAAAGCATGTGACACACTCACCAAAGGGTTAAAAGAAGTGCCTCTCAGATTAAGGCACCGTGAAATCTTTATTCTGTATTTTGCTCTATTATTTGGATTATTATAGTTCCTGTTGTCATTAAGCAAACTCAGGGCCTATTTCTCTAAGCCCCATAAAATCACATAAAAATGAAACACCGTAAAGATCCCATAATTTCAATTAAAAAGAAAACAATGGGAAACCTGGTAATTTAATTCTAATGTCTTGTGCTACAGCTGATTTCCCCTGCCACAAAATAAATCAATTTTAATTTGAAAACGTATTTTTATTTTTGAATAAGACATTTTCAGTTATGAGCACTATTGCTTTGGAAATAATGGGTTTTACTAGCTGTCCCAAGTGCTTGGTTTTGTCTCTTTAAAGTAGGTGTTCTAAAAGTTAGATTATATGAATTATAACTCTGGTTCACAGAAATATGAGTGGGAGGCAAGAAGTGCAATCCAACCTGTGTATATTGTAGTATCAAATGGTAGCTGCAAGAAATAAGAACAGATTGTTCAAGTGAATCAGGAATGTTTGAGGTGGGAAATCACCTCTGCATATTGCCTAGTCCAGCCCTGCTGCTCAGGGCAGGGTCAGGAAAGCAGTTTAGCCAGGACTGTGCTCAGGTGGATGTGACATCCCAGAGAGTGGAGGCTCTGTGACCTCTCTGGGCAGCCTGTGCCAGTCTTCAGTCACTCTTACAGCACCTGAGGGGGTTTTCCTGCATTTAAATGGAATTTTCTGTACTTCAGATGATGTGCACTGTCACTGGGCAGCATTAAGAGTCTGACTCTATTCTTCACTCCCTCACAGCAGGAATTTGTATGCATTGATAATATATCTTACTTCAGCTTTTTCTCCAATGTGAGAGATGGTCCAATCTCTCAATTCCCTCTGTGGTCCTTCATTGGACTCTGGAATTGTCATGTCAGCCTTGCACTGGTGAGCTCAGAACTGCACCTAGTGCTGCAGATGGGCTGCACCAGTGCTGAGTAGAGGTGGAAACACCATTCAGTTCCTCATGGGAGGCTGACAGGATGCATAAAATTGTGGGAACAGCCAAAGTAGAAAAGGAACAAAAATTATGCTTTCATTCTCTGTTGCTTCTTCCCAAAATTTTCATACATTCTAAATACATACAAAGTCCTCAGGAACCTTGAAGTTTGTGGAGTGTGGGACTGTGTTTTCCAGGGACAGAAAGAATTTCCCTGTCCCATTGCAGACTGCAGCATAGGGGTGCCTCAGCCAAACCACACTGGAGAATAAAAAAAATAAATAATTGAATTAACAAGGTCATCTGTTTTTACATGTTTGGCAGTTTGGCCACCTTGTTCCTTTCCACTTACTTTTCCAATACTTCAAGAATGCCATCCAAACCAATTGGTTTTTTCTTCTTATGATGCACTCATCATTATGGGTACAAAAACATGAGTGCTAATTCATGGCCCTCCTTCTTTTGTTCTTCCCACATCCCTGCAAGACAAAAGTCATGCAATAGTTGGTTTCTGTTACATCTGTACCTGGGTATTGAATATTCCCATCCCTTGCTTGTGTACCTCTTTGTTCTACTGTCCAGTGCATACACTAAGTAGCTGCAAGGATGAAGGTCACAGGCAGCCCTTGCTAAGAAGGAATAAAAGACCTTTTATACTTTCAGTTATACAAACTTTTTTTTAATTCTTTTTTGTCATAAGAAGACATGGAAAACAGGAATCACATGAATGCCAGCTCAAATTCACATGTTTCCAATATTTTTAGTAGCCTTCACTCTGTGAGCTTGAAAGAGCAACTGAGGTACATGCATCTGCACTTTTTTTTTTTTTTTTTTCACACAAATAGAGCTGCAAATTCAAACACACAAATCCTTTCACTTCAGCCCTGGCTTGGGGGCTCAACTTCAGAAAATCCCTCAGAAAAGTCCCTCATTTTGTTGATGGAGGACTTCTCAATTAAAAAGGGGGATTTATATGCAAACACAAGGGTGCTGTCTAGCAGGACAAAGTCAAAGAATGGTGTTCTTCCAGCTGTTTGTCCATCCACTCAGCATAGGAATGACTGACAATGCCACACATTCTAGATCAGAATAGTTTCCTAGTTTATCTTTATTTTACTTTTCCTATAAAACAGAGCATTTTGCCTAAGCAAAGGGGACTACAGAAAGCCATTCTTCACTTTGCAAAGCCCTGCATTCTCCTTACCCCTCTTGTTTTAGCCCTTTCCATTTCTCTGCCTTGCATAGGAATCATCTCCTTCCCAGATGTGTCTAACAGGGAGTCAGAGTCAGGGGACCATGGAACTTCTAATGCTAGAGAGATGTGAGCATTGCTGTGCCCTCTACACAGCCCTAGACATGGGTATGAGCAGCAAATGTTCTGTGCTGGGCCACCCAATGGCAGCAGCCACTGGCCATCCCCTCCCCACCCTGTTCAAAGGTGTGACCTGGGCATGCAGGAGCTCTCCTGCATCCCTGCATGAGCATCCCTCTCAGAGAAGTGCCTACATCCCACTGAGCCCAGTGGGCTCCCAGTGCAGGCTCTGAACATCTGAGTGCCATCAGGCATCTGCCTAGTCACTAATAAGAAGCAGTTAAAGTATAAAGTTGCACTGCAATTAGCTCAGATTTTGCACATGTCCCTAAACCAAAGAAAATTCCTTTGAATGTAACCTGCCCTCTCATGTGGGCTGGCAGATCATCCAGAGCTGACAATGAATAAAGAGTTAGAAGAATGAAAAGTGACAGTTATTAAGTAACTTCAGTAAAAATTGAATGAAAAGCAATCAGCAAATCAAAGTAATAATATTATACATAAAAGACTAATAAAAATCCCCCCATCTCAGTTAAAGCTCCATTGTATTTGGCATTAAGTCATTAATTTTTTACATTTTTAAGCATTATAAAAGATATTTTGCAAGACAGTTCAGCAAGATTTATAGCAAAGTATTCACTATTCATCTGTAATACATGAAACCAGGCCAGGTTGCTGTGTCCTAAGGAAATTGAAAAAAGAATCTCGTGACTTCATGATGGACATTTCATGGTGTTTATAACACAGCTTGCCATCTCAGCCCAGATCCCAACTGGTTCTGACTGGACAAGGCCAGCACTGAAAAACAGTCAAGATTTTTTGAAAGCTCTCACTTAGTGACAGAAAAATAATTTTTTATCTGGAAAATGGCTTTCTGCTCCTAGGTAGTTTCAAGAAATTGCTCCACCCCTCTTCTCTGTCCCCACCTTTCCAACTATTGGCAGGAAAAAGTAGTTACAACTGTCGATAATTTCATTTCCCAGGGACCTTTTCTCAGAGGTTTGAAAGTCATGGCTGTAGTTTGGTGGTCACAGCAGATGACTGAGAGCTGCTCCTGAATATTTGAACCCAAATGTTTTGTTGGTCCACAGACAAATATGCCAGCTTGTCACACTGGCTGGACATCAGTGGCTCTGGAAACAAGGATAAGACAAAAAAGGTCCCAAGGACTGTTGAAATGTCAGCCTTCAATTAATAGGAGGACATGGTAGTTAGTAGACATTTACAAGCAGAAAATATCAATTACAAATAATCTTCCAGGTCATTCTTCTGTACCAGGAAAAACTCAAAAATTCAATACTGCTTAGAGCTGAGAAGAAATTTTGATTCTAGTTAAGACTGATCTGACAAATCAGGTATGTCTCATCATTGGTCTTATTGTCACAAAACATAGTCAGAACAAAGGCTGTAGTAGATTTATTTTAATTGCACATGCAGAAACTACTAATAAGAGGAACATCCAAAACCATGTTAAGCTATATATACTTTTGTATCTATTGAAAACAAGTAAAATTAAATACTTAGAATTAAAGTTGGGAAAATATTTTAAGAAACAGCCCACTCACAATGCTAGTTAGCTTAAAAGCAGGTATCTCAGATATATGGTTGTTTTCCAGTTAAAAATAATAAAAAATAAAAACAAAAAGACCACACTTCAGATTGAACAAAATTACATAGATTTCTGAAGGAAACTAAGTTATTTTGACAATCATAACAGAAAGCTCCTGCAGTTTTTATGTCTTTGTGTGCCATTCTGTGGAAGCAATTCTATGCACAGGGCATCCTGGATTGTCCCATTCAGTGGTTTTCTCACCTTGCATTTGCCCCTGTCAAAAGGTTTTGAATCTACATGGACATTTGCTGACAGAAGTGGAATAATCCTTTGCTCCAGTGTGATCCCATGTACTGCATCACATTGTTTTGTATAGAGTGTTAAGAAGGGAGCATAGCCAGAAGTCTGCAAGCCTAGTTATCTTGTTCTTCCTAAAACACTGTCCTACTTAGAGCTCTATGGATCCTTTCTTCTAGTAAACTGCTTTTTTCTTCCTCTATAGTTGCCCAGGCTGAAGAGGGATCAGAATTATCTGTGGTGGGTTCTTGCCTTTTCCTGCTACAGTTTCCATGTCAGGCTGTGCTCACTATGATGAGGTTGCAATTCTGAGCTCCTGTGGTAAGTTTACAGCCTTTTTACATCTTTCTCCTTGGTCTTTATTACATACTAATGGAAAGAATGCACAATATGGACTTACTCTTTAGGCCAAGTACAAGGGATTTTTGAAAGTACAATTCCTCACCATTTTTCAGATAACTTGCAGACATGATATTAAATCTCAGTATGTTTGATAAACTTTTTCAGTTCATTTTAGTGTTCTGGTTTCAGCTGGGAGATAATTAATTTCCTTCTTAGTAGTTGTTGAAGTGCTCTGTTTTGGATCTTTTATGAGAATAATGTTGATAACACACCGTTGTTGTTGCTAAGTAGTGCTTACCCTAAATCAAGGAGTTTTCAGCCTCCCATGCTCTGCCAGCAGGCAGCTGCACCAGCAGACAGGAGGGAGCACAGCCAGGACAACTCACCTGAGCTGGCCAAAGGGAATTCCTTACCACAGCATGCCCAGTATATAAATGGGGGCATTGGCTGGGAAGTGCCACTCCCAGCGCAGGAACTGGCTGGACATTGGACAACAGGTGGTAATTTTATCATGAGTCACTTCTTTCTCTTGGGTTTTATTCCTTCTCTCTTTACTTTTCACCATGTTTTTAACTCTGAATTATCAAACTGTTCTTAACCCACCAAGACCACTACCTTTTTCTGATTCTCTTCCCCATCCCAGTAGGGAAATGAGAAAATGCCTGGTGGGGTACTTAGTTGCTGACTAAGGAGGTTAGATCACAACACTTTGGTGTTTAAACACCTTGTTTATAACTCCCTGTTTAAAATGAAAAGTAAAAATTTCACAAGAGTTCTCTGGACAACCTGAAATTATGGCTCTTCTCTTTGCACTTTAAGCTGATATGTTTGAGGAAAGAGCTGCTGCATGCACAATGCTTGCTGCTTTGGCACTGTGAGAAGAAGTGTCATAGTTCTTAAAGAAAATAAATGCCTGCTTTCTTCTTGGGTCACTAATGGAGAGGAAGGATCTGTTCTGCAGCATTTGTAAAAACACAAACATGTTGCCATCATATGAGTGATTTTTGTCCCCCCTTGAAACAGGAAACAGCTTTTAGGACTTCCAGTCCAGATAATTTTCTCTTACTCACATTGCTTTGTTCCTAAACATAAGAGTTTTTGTCTGAGAAACATCTTAGAATCTGGCATTGTACGTTTTTTAGGAGCCCATAACTAAAATTGCAGCGTATATTACCTACACAGATTAACACCAGAGTCCAGTATCCATGCAGTCCCTCATTTCGAAAGAAGGAGGACATATTTTGACATATTATGAAGGGGTGCCATGTAAAGTCAAGCTTTGTACTGCCCCTCCACTGACAGGTAATGACCAAATCAAACTCCCCAGGAGCAGGGCTCTCTCCTCCCTTGGGCCAGAGCCACTCTGGTGAATGACTTGTCCTTTAGCCTTTCTCTTATGCTCTTTAAATCTCTGGAAGTGGTGCCTAACACCTTGCCAGGAGCCATCATGCTCTGATGTGGTGCAGCTGGGGAAAAAACTAGGCCAGTATTTCAGTGAAGTATCCAAAAACAATCCTCCCCTCCAGGAGATTTTGCTGATGTAACTGTGCAAAAAACTCCACCAGCATATACACAACTCATAATGACAAAGTGTCCAGCAGTGCTTCTCCTGGTTGCCCAAGCACAAGAGCAACTTGCAAGCTAATATCACATCACTAGACTTCAGCTTTTGTCAGTGCAGAAGTGTTGGAGGGGAAAAAGAAAAAAAAAAATAGAGAAGAAAACGTTAAAACATCAGTGCTACAGTCTAGGAAGAAGTTCTTGACACAGACCTGAGTCTCAGGACAGTACAGACATTAATGCATAAGTGGTAGGACCTTGTTTTGGCTTGTGATGGGAATTAGGGTCAGAAAATGTTCATTTAATTACAGAAGAAGAGCTGGAAACAGAACGTCTCATGGTGGTACTGTGGCAAATATACAAGAGTTAATCCTCTTGCTTTCATTATATTTATTCCTTGCCTGGTTGTAGTGAGGATGAATAATGTCCATGTCTTGTAACACCTGGGTAATGGTTCAGCAGGATTGCTGTGACCTTTCCTGGCTGGACCAGTGCTGATGAGCTGCAGATTTCAATGCATGATCAGGTGACAAGCCAGGCTTGCAGAGCCTGAGCTGTTGCAGTTGCTCTTGAGGAATGTAAAATGACAATTTCTGCTGCTCTTTGAAGGGAAAACTAATAAGTTGGTGGAAATGTAGAGTTGAAGTGAAGTGCATTTCTTTAATTACTCCTTCTGCTTTAGATTTTGCATGTCACTGCATATACATGGACTATGCTGAGCTAGGAATGCTGCATTTTGGTTTTAGCTTTTGAACCTCCCAGGAACTCATGTCAAAGATGAACATTTCAAGGTAATCTAAAAATGTAGACTTCTTAACTGATGTGAATGGCAGCCTTCCTGTTTTAAATTACAAGTTGTAAAAAGAGAGTTACATTGTCAATCAGACAGCAAATGGTGCTGCACAGGCCTTTCTTGAAAAACAAGCAATGGGTAATAAATTACTTTATGGTAGGATTGAATTAAAAACAAAAATCCTTATCAGTGCAATATGTTTTCTGGTCCACCTAGACTCATCTGTTTTAATCTGTTCCAGCTATGTAACATTTCCCTTTTTTTTTTAATTTAAACTAGTCTTTTTAAACATGCATGTGTACGCATACATACAAATGTGAGCACATACATACAGACATATACATGGAAATATTTTCTGCACATAAGCAGAGATAGAATTAAAGTAAATTACACTTTATTTTTTGAGCAGTATTACTAATATGAGGCACATTCCCATTCTCTCTATTCCAAAATCTTACTTTTCATTAAAAAAAAACAAACTACAAAGCGTCTCTTGTTCCTATAGTTACCCAGAAAAAACCAGACTTTTGACAGCAATCAATTGTAACCAGTAGACTTGTAGTTACCTTCAAGCAGCAGAAAAACTGCAATGGCAGACAATTCTGAAAGAGAAATATTGGCACTGGTTCATTCAGAAAGGCTTCAATGGGGACAGTCCCCAAGGACATGGCAAATATTCCCAGAGGAACCTGTTCTCTGGCTGACCAAAGCACAGAATGAAAATATGAGAGAACACCATAGTGAAGACTTCACCATTTAATGTGACCTTTTATCTTAGTATTGCAGGCAACAGCCTACTGGATTGCATTTGTAAAAACAAAACTTTCACTGGGAGTAGCATCACCTTGGAAGGTTTCTCAGATTTTCAACACTGAAAAAATAATGTTGTTTCCACCTTCCCTTTCCATTCAGTTCCTGCTTCTGAGCCATGTGGGTCAATGAACCAGCCTGTGGACTGGCTTCCAGAGCCAATATGCTGTCAGACAGTTCCCATATTAGTCAAGAAATCTTCCTTTGCTTATGAAATACAGTCAGCTTTTGTTCCTTACTCAGACTTTTCCCTGACTCTTTAATGGCAGCACATGACTACAATGTCCCTGTGTAGCTTTACCATGCACCTGCATTATCCTCCTTCTCTAGCTGAAATGAAGTTGGGACACAGCTGAGGTTTTGGGGTTGGATTTCTCCTATATGTTCAGCAAGCCCCATCAGAGCAAAATAGAAAGCCAGGTATCTTCCTGTGCCCATTACTGTATCACGTGTGCTCAGGAAATCTGGTGTATTCAGGAAACACTGTTCTTACCAGGTGTGAGCAATGAGCTGTGCAGAGCACTCACAGCATCACATCAGACCTTTTCCCAATCTGCACTGAAGCAGGAATTCACATGAAAATAAGAAGTTTTACATTTTCTAAACACTCTGAAACCTTCTGGAAAATCAAGATCAATATAAAAATCCTACTTCTACATAGATGCTCTCAAACAGGGGAATCTGAGCCATGCAGCTCTGCAGTCCACATTTTAAGAGAGGTAACTGTGATATAAGATTCTTCTTGCACATACAAAGGATAATCATCACAAATGCAATCCTCCTTCATCCACACCTCAGCCCAGGAGCTGTGAATTACAACCTCCCACCCCATGCAGCACACAATCAGTGTTCAGCTGCCAAGTGCAGTGCTAGTTCTATGCTGGACTTTTCAAAGCACCAGGTTCCAGTGAATAGACACAGCCTTCTCCTTTCTGGCTCCCCACTAAGCAGTGGCTGCAGACATGCCAGACAAACTCTGGAAAGGTCAGGGGGTGACAGGCTAGCAGGAAAGCTGATTCTCATGGCTCTATCCACAGGACAGGGGGGATGCATTTCCCTGTGTCCCACAGTCCCAGTCTCTAGGTGCACATCTGGTTACATCTGCACTGTGTGTCAGGACAAAACATTAGTGGCAATCTCACCTTCCTACAGAGGAAATCTTGGGCATATAAACAAGGTGCATTTCAGAAGGTTTCCTCTCCTACACTGGGGGACAACAAACACTGTAATGTGGGAATTTGCTTCAGAGTCTAGTTGGAACCATTGTATCCCAAATTTTATTAATACTATATCTACTTTCTATAGGCCAAAGGTCAGAAATTTTTCTGTCAGGAAAGCATTTTCCAAAAGCAGTGTGGAATGGTGTGGTATGGAGCATGTTACATGTGTTTCAGAGAGAGGACAGTAAGAGATCTGCATCTGTCCCTGTGGGTTGTCCTTCATGCTGCTCCAATCCACAGGTAGCTGTCATTCTGCAAATTTTATGTGGAAAACTCACAGGACAGCAGACCTGAGGAGAATTGCAGGCAGTGACTTAAAAAAAAAGCAAAAGCTTTCCACCTCTCTACTGTTATTTTTAAAAGGGTTTCAGGAGCCTTCAGGAAGAAAACCACACTTAAATGCTGGTCTACCTAAAATCTAGCCTTGTGCATGCTGACCTGAATAGCAAATTTGGAAGGTGCCATCAAGGAGGTCATGCTCTAAATTAAAGTTTAAACCCTCCTATCAGGCACAATGCAGGTTTAAATCCACCTCTCTGGACTGTGCCTGGACTGATGCATAGGAGTCAGTCTTCTTCCTTTTTGCATCTGGTTACCTTGCAGAAGGGGTTGGACCACTCCAAAGGGAAAAAATTATTCAATTTCAACCAGATGAGTGATGTCTAATCCAGGAAGTTCCCAGGACTAACCAGATGTCCAAATGCTCACAGCAGGGCATGAATCAGTGCAAGAGGAGGGCTTCTTTCTAGACACCTGTGAACATTGTCTCCTTACCTTTTATTGCAGGCAGCTGAGCTGCAAAGATGTAATTTGAATGCAACACTGTCACTGGAACAGGTTGCTCAGAGAGGCTGTGGAGTGTTCATCCTTTGAGACATTTAAACCTGACTGGATAGAGTCCTGGGAACCCTCCTCTAGCTGACCATGATTGAACAGAGGGCTTCAGAGAAACAATCTCCAGATATGCCTTCCAACACCAAGAATTGTACCATTCTATGGTTAAAAAAGAAGTAATAAAAAAGAAAGCTGAGGGGGGAGGGAAATTATACTTTTATGTGAACAAAAAATTGTTAGAGAAAAATTAAATTCCTTTGGATCAGATTTATGAAATGCATTTATTGTTCCAGCCATGGAACTTCAAATTCAGTTAGAGTCTTAATTCAGGCTACCAAACCCTTCTAAATTCTAGCCTTGTTTTCAGTCTGTTGAGGTACAACAGGACTGATGGATGTGTGTGGCAGCAGTGTGACTGGATGTGAAATCATGTGCTTTCCCCTCACATGAAGAGGCATTTCAGCAATGACTAATCATGTATTTTCTCCCTTGCCAGCTATTCACAGAGGTTTTAATTTGCAAGGCAAGATTTCTTATTCTTTTTATTGTCACAGCAGTGAGTCCCAAATAAGTGACATTTACTGAGGGGACTGGGTGCAGATTTGTCTGAGATGTGTAGGAGATGGGCTAGTTCCATATGTTATCAACCTGACTTCAAGAAGTCTCAGAAATAAGTCTTCCAAGTGAAATTTATTGAATTGTTTTCCCCTGAAGCATTTAGTTCAGTAGATCTTTATCCATCTATACCTGTACATACATGAAAATCCATACACAAGGACACATGTTTACAACAAATTGCTGAGACTCTCCACATCTGAGGTTGTCTCTGCATATTCATGAATGCACCCAAGGGCTGAAATATCTTTTCTGTGTGACAGGTATTGCCCTAATAATTTGTACAATATATCATTCAAAAAAAAAAAAAAAAAAAAAAAAAAAAGGAAAAACAAAGAAAAAAACCCCTCTTGTGCAGACATTTATTTCATGGTTCCCTGATATGTTCTTGGTGTATTTAATTACAGCAGATGCTATTTTGTTTTGGTGAAGAAAAAATCTTACAGAATCTTTCAGGAGAAGTATATGAGAAGATTGGAAATCCCACAAACCACTACATTTTTTTCTTTCTATAGCTTATTGACATGTTTCTTATGATCCCATCCTTCAGATCCCAGAAAAATCATAATATTGGGCAAAATTACTAAATAAGCATTAGGAATAGACAGCAAGCTGGATGTTGAAATACAAGTTCCTATCATTAATTTATTTTTTATTATTTATTTCTGATAATGATTTATTTATGGCAAAACCTTTTAAGGAGATGAATTAAGTTCCTTATCCTGATTTGGGTAAATTAGGCAAATTCACCACACATCTTTTAACTTGGTACACAATCTATTAAAGCCTGTTTCAGTAGAACACCAAGACATCCCTGTTCCTTCTTTTATTGATTTACAGATTTGCTGCATGTATCAGTAATTCCTTCAGGTCTTTTGTCTCACAAAGAGAGATTCCTCAACCAAAGTGGAAAATATTTGCCATCAAAACTAACTTGAGCATTTACAATTAATGATACCTTATTTTTCCCAGGGCATCCAAGGCACAAGCTCTATACTATCACTGACAATCATCTCTAAAACATTATATTCTAACCATACACACGTAATAAAACAGTGTATTCAATTAAACCAAAGCAGTTATACTGTTCTCAGCATTAACACTTGTTCCACTAGTGTAAGGAATGAAAAGTACATATTCCTATTTGGCATTTTATTAATGGCAGTGGAAAGAGAAACTATATATTTCCTCTAGTTTCCCTCCTCCCAGAGCTCCTTCTTCAGGCCAATTTGTTCTTTGTCTAACATCTGGGAATCCAAGGTTGTAAAACAGGCAGGAGTACAATCTGCAAGGTGAAGCAGTGTTTTAGATGCAGTTCAGAGTAGGACTAGCTCTGAACTGTGCAGACTCACTGCCTCAGCCTGTGCCATGCAGGGGTTAATTGGCAGCTGTTTGGGCAGAAGTGAATTTGTAGTTCAAGCAGTTAAACACTCCTGGTTCTGATCTTTCTTCTAGGTTCTGTCTCACATTCTGAACTCTCAAATTAAAATATTCCCTGGCTGTTAAATAGATCATTATTAAGATGTTGAAGGTATTATCTTAATTTTTGTCATGAGTCTCACATGCCCTTTGTTCATTAGACATCTGTAACAATGACTGAGCACTCACAGTGACCAGAGCTTAGAAAGCAGCTTAAGCAAGTCTGTGTTTAACTTTCTGCCACTGTTCAAATCACTGCAGTGTAAAATGTACCTGATTTACAAGGGTTTGTGTTGGGCTTTGCTTCACTTTTGATGGCCAAACACATGACTTTCTACAGCCATAGTGTGAGGAGTTTCCATTGTGAGGCTTTTCCAGTGTTTGTGTCATATAAAGTGGTGCTAGAGGAATAAAGAGGATTAGAAAAACTTCCTGCTTTGGCTTCCTCCTTTCACTAGGAAATCTCTTTCAAAAAAAAAAAAAGAAAAAGCAGTCCACCAGCATGTTACAGATCAAAACACATTTTTATATTAAAAAGTTAATTGAAGAACTTTTCATTATCAAAGTATTCTCATAACCTCCTATTGCTGAAGAAGGAAAAATTACTCCTAATAAAAATTATTTTTTAAAAAAACCCTGATTATATACATTTTGTCTCATTCCACAACATCCCAATATTTTCTGCAAATTCAAATAGTTTGACATTTATATTAAGCTTAGAATGTCATTGATCCAATTCTGCAGAGCAAGACATCAGAGTCCCACTGATAATTTCTGTCTCTCAGGAGCAGGCTCTGGATAAATTAACACCACTATTAATCATAATAATACATCTATGTCTTGGTTCTGAGATTCTTGAGATGTTTTCCAGAAACTGCAAACTGGCATAATGTTAGCCAAAAAAACATTAAAGCATGGATCTTAACTCTCCAGTGTATCCTTCAGAAACTGAATAACTCTCACAGCATAATATTTCTGACAGGAAATATACACTTGAGATGTTTTAAGCCTGAAATGTCACACACACAACAGAGCCTGAGAAGCCTCCCCTGTTTCTGAGATCATAACAGTAGTATTATCATTAAGAGGATAAAATGCCACTTCCTTGCTTCCCATAGCCCAATCCAAATGAAATGTGAGTCACTTAATGAATTTCATCTAAGCCTAATGGAACAATTTCAGCCTGTGCTGGACAACTCTCCTGCCCAATTCCCTCACACACATTATTTCTGCTCTCTTGGTTCTCATATCCGCCTCTGCCCAATCGCTTGTGGCAGGTTCTACTGGTAAAGCAAATGCTTTGCTGCTGTTTTTCCCCTTAGAATTACGGCCCACTGAAGGAGCAGCCTGAAACATTTCCACTGGAGAAAAATGTGATGAAATTGTTAAAGGTTCAGCAGCCTTGAAACACTAGTAGACTATTGGCATGAGGATTATTCCCAGACATGATCTTTCCTTTGGAACCTGGTGTCGAGGTTTGCAATATTTGTTCTCTTCGTGCCTCCTCGGCGTGGCCTGTCTCTCTGGCTGACTTTCTTCCTTTCTTTATCTGAAGCTGGCATTTTTTCCACTCTCAATAATGAAGCTGTCTCGATGCTGAGACATGCCTGTTTTATCACATGTGTGTCTCGCACACGGCTGAAAAAGGAGAGCTCCAAGGGAGCAGGCGGCTGGCGTCTCTGCTGCTGAAACGGCTTCAGTCTGGCCTGAATGCTTTGCCTGCAGTGCTGCAACCCACAAGGGGGTCTTAACCTCTGAAACCTGCTGACTCAAGAGTAATTGGCCAGCATGATGCCACTGTGACCATCAAGTGGAACAAATAAAATTACCCACCATTTCAGTGCCATGATTGTCCTCTCCCACTGCGTGATTCCACGAATCCCCCCGAGGACTGACCTGCTTATAATAAACAAATTGTTTTCTGGGCTCCTTTTCCATTGCCTGTAGGGGAGTAACAAGAAGACAGAGCCAAGCTGTGTTAACTATATTTAATGGTCTTTTTTCTTTTCCTTAAATTGCATCAGATGGTGAAGATGACTAGAGGTAGTATGATCTTTTAAAATTATATCCTCCAGAAGCAAACAGTTAGAGAACAGCATCTCTACATGGAAAGTCAAGTTTACACAGCAATATAAAGTTGTAAATTTGAAGAATTCAAGTGGATTACACATATCCAGGTTGGATGACTTAATTCCTCTTCCTGAGAAGGACAGCTTAAAAGCAGGGATTCTCTCACTCTATACACAATTTTGTAATTTGTTTGCACGAGAGCAAGCTGTTTACACTGTGCTACATAAAGGTTGTTGCCAAAAGTTACTATCTCCTATAACAGTGTAAAACCAGAATATCTCTCATGATGGCAGTGGGTTTAATCAGATACACACCAGCGTAACCGAGAACTAAATTTGGTTTTACACCCCTGCCTAAAAGATGATCAGAGGTGGGGAGTGAGGGGGAGGGCAGGATAGTGGGAAGGAGGTCGTTCTTCTCTTGCTTTTCCTTCCTTATGACCGTGCTACAGCATCCCCAATATCTGGATTCATGCAGAGGAGATAATATGGCCTGCTAAACACATCAGCAGGACAAGTAGTGTGAAACTTTATTTGAGTGTTTTCAGTAACTGCCTGAGCTGATAATGGCCCTAATGTGGCCACAATTGACTGCAGAAGTGAAGATTTAGTCCCAGTCCCATAAAGTTTTGTACTAACACTGTGTGAAATTGCAGTTATTTTGAGTTTTCAGCCTTCCATTGAACAAGAGCAGAACTTGGAACATGAAGATATATGTGAACTGCTTCTTTAGCAGAAGCAGGCGAGCAGGTAGAGGAGCTCAATGACTTTTGCAGAATCAAATCATGATACAGAATAAACTGAGACTGAGAAGTACAGTGAGCTACCCTGCCGTGACTAACAATAACCATCTTAAAAACTGTTGATGTATTTCTGAAAACACGGTTTGCTGTTTGTTGCCAGGCATTTCATTTAGACCCAATTTACTTAAATTACGTGCCTAAATGTAGGCAGACTATTAAGCACATTGTTAAACAAGGCCTTGAAAAACAAAGAAAAAACTACTACTTTCTGTCTCCTGAAGTTTTCTTAATTGTTATTTGTGATCACTTTATATCACTAAATCCACGCTACTTAGCTCGTTAAGGTATTTTGAGGGGTATTTTACACACAGTTTAGGTTTTCTGTCTGAGTTTTGAAACCAATGAAGTAAGAGTATTTTGAAAAACAGCAAGAGTGCTTATCTAGTTCTTTCCATCCAAAGCAATCTCCAAGTCTGAACAGAGCATTTAATCTGGAACAGTTCTTGTAAATTGGAAGGAGTCTGACCTCTGTTTCAAATTTAGCATGCATCCTCCCATTCATTTTATTTCCCAGCAGATAAGGAGTAAATCAAGTCTGCAATGCTTCTATCATACAGAAGTCTTCTCCTTATCTACATACAGTTTCTTTTTCCCCAGCTCTCCTTTTACTGCTGCAAAACTTTGTATGACAGGCAAGGGAGAGAATAAAGCCAGAGAATCTTGTATTTGAGACCCTAAAACTGCCAAGATGGGAACAACGTATTGGTTGTGCTTTTCACCAGTCTGCTTCTCTCTTTATATTTTGTCATGTTACTCCTCCTGGCTGTTTCAAATCCTGCTTTCAAGTGGTTTACAGTCACAGTTATGAAGTTATTTGTCTACATCTCTGCTGTAAGGGAATAACAAGCATTAACTGGTGGATCTACTTGTCTTATACATGAAGCATCATTCTCAGTCAGACTGTATAACAGATAGGTAAAACATGTGATGTAAGAATTCCTTTCTATAAATAAACCCATGAAAAATAGTCCTCATCACTGTGCAGTATTTGATTCACAGTGGAGAGCTCTTTGGGATTGGAGGAATGCATCACCTCATGGAAAGGATTTGAGACCTCAGGGCTAATATGAACCTGAGTATCACAATCAAAATTGTTCAGTGCCCAGACATGTGTAACTTATCATGTTATGGTGCAATCATAATGTTAAGCCCCCATATGTGAAAAATTTTCCAAGTATTTTCATAGCCAGTAAGCAGCTCATGCATTTGCCATATCACACACAGAATATGTAGATCACAGGCTGCCCAGAGAGGTCTCTTGTCATTCACAGAGCTCTTTGGCTCTCTGCTCCAGAGGGTTTGGAGGACTGTCACCTGTCACACAATCTTCTGATTGCATAGCATAAAAATGCATACACAAACATATTGACTACTAGTGCACTAATACTTCCTCCCTGTCTAGAACCAGGTGAAATTGGAAGCTGATCATGAAATCAGGGCAGTGATTCATTTCCTTTGCTCAGAGGTCTTTGGTGGTGGCACCATTTGTGGAATGATGTCTAGTCACATATCCTTGAGCAGGAGGCATTTTTCCTTTTTTTTTCCTGTCATTTTCTATTGAAGTTAGTTGTATTAGCTCAGTCTTTGCTGATACCCAGATCGTTTGGGCAGAGTTAAGCAAGCTGCCCAGCAAGGAGCTGCTTGAACACCAGCAGCAGAAGGATGCTGGCTCCTGACACACTGAGCTCTCTGAGCAGGCTGCCAGAAACAGCAGCTTGGGCACAGACAGAAATGTTGAAATCTGGAAGAGGAGACATTTGCACAATTGGTTTTAATGCCTTAGGAACTATGGAAGGCTATAGACTTTACTAGGAAAGAGAGAAAACAGATACAAACATGAAGAACAGTTTCTGGCAGATAGCTCTGCCTCTCTGCAAAATGAAATCCCCAAATCCTCTGGCAAGAAGATAGATCATTATACCATAATGACAAGCATTAGTTGCAGGTCTCAGTTTTTCAAAGAAACTAAGTTTAAAAATAGACTTCCGAAACCTGAAGGCCTGGAACCTTGTGCAGACATTGAGATTTGTCTGAAGCTCCTTGCCTCACTCCTACACTTTTCCATCTGCAAACCACTGCTTAAGACAGACCTGCACTGTATAGTTCTCAGTGAAGAAATATGTCACCTCTATTTATACTACTGTGATCTCATGAAAGAAGGAAATCCTGTTAGTAGTAATCTCAGATTCCTACAGTTATCATAAATTAAGACTGCTCACTTCTGTCATGCAACATGAAATTTTTACTGTGGTGTACATACTTGTGCCCTTTTGTACATGCTTTTTAAAGGATTTGTTGTTGTATTTCCAGTAAAATCCTAACAGCAACTTTCCATAGTAATTCTCTAAATGTTAGTTAGCATCTCCTGAAACATAAACTCACAAAAGACTTGACTAACTCTTGATGATAAACATATTGATGTAATTATTGGCTTAAATCATAAGTGCAGCTTTGTGTCTGTAGTAGTCAAATGACATCTGAAAGCTCTGATTGTCTTTTTGTCACCTTGCTACAAGAGTCTTTGTGAATTTGGTAACTGTAAACTTTCTGAGCCTATGTATCCCCTTCTGTGAGACAATTACATATACTCTACCCACAGTTTCTAAAGAGGAATATGCAGCCTCCAGTACAAAGACAAGCAGAGTTTACTGCAGTTCCAGGAAGAGCATATTAGGAGCCCACAGTCAATATCATACAGCAAGGACAAGATTCTAATGACATTTTATCTTACAAAATGTGACAAAATATTTTCTGTTTTTCATCACTTTCTGTATCTCATACTGCACTCCTGTTGTCTTTCTTAAGGTCGGAGGTGTTTGTTACATCTTTGTAAGACAGCCAAAGCAGTAGTAATAACAAATACATTAATTCTGTCTTAGTTGACTAGTCCAGATTCTCAGAGATTCTGTTTTTCAAACACAGTTAAGTCACCTTTATTAAAAATAGAACAGGTTTATACTTTCTGTGAGGATACCACGAATCAGATTCTAGGAGTGATGTTGCACAATTATAGGGATTTTTTGGTGTCAAAATACAATGTGGTTTCAGAAACTGCAGGCAAACAAAAGGCCTTTTTTGATCCACTCTGAATAGTCCTTGTAACTCTGCAGCAAACATAGGGCCAACAGTAAAAGGCTAAGAGTCATGAAGATTAATGTGACAAGAAAATAAAGAGGTCAGCTAAAGGCATTGCCATCACCCACAGTCTTTGTCACAACAGGTGATTTGTGGGGTTAAATCCACTGCAGAGGAAAGCAAGATATAAATTGTGAAAATTCTATGCCAGTACAAGCTCAGCAAAGAGGGCAAGGGATTTTGATGCCAAAATGGCATCTGGGTTTGGTGTGAGGACCACAAGCCATGCAAGCACCTGGAACCTGCTATTAGTGCACCCATTCACCTGTCTCTGGCCATGGCCAGTGACTAAATGCTTCAAAGAAATGAAAATAAATAAACAATGTAGAGGCCAAGATATACATCAAGGGAGAAAAGGAAATGGGGATTCCTTCCTGGACAGTGTAAACATGGCATGAAACAATCATACAACAAACAGAAATCCCACATCCCCTTGGGAATACCAGTAGATCACCCACTTACAAACTTGCACTTCTAAATCCTGAATTGTCTTTGCTCTAAACATGAAAAATTCCTCTTTTAGCAGTGTTGTAGTCTTTTGTCTTCACTACCTGTTTGAAAGGTCATTCCAGGATATTGCCCCCAAAATTCTTAGAAACCTCTGAAATCCAGTCCCCAAGCCCTGCAGCATTGGGCAGCAGTGCAGACTTACAGCTAGAATAAAGCCTGTAGGAAATCCACACTCTTTGTCCAGCATGTTAAAAACAGATGTAGGTAAGTTAAGAGTGTACAGTCCTTCCCATGGCCCTTGTCTCCTTTGCAGCTTTCATCCACAGATGAGTCCATGGGAAAGGTGCTGCCAGGGCAGCACAAAAACTTTGATGGAAGTGGTTACAGCCTTTGGACCTGGGTGGATTTCAATTCCTGTCTTGGATAGGTTCAGACAGTGCTTAGTTCAGCTGCTGTGCCCTCTGGGGAGATATGTAGGGGGGACTGTTTCACATCTTGCACCCTGGGCAGCTGTGAAGTCACACAAGGTGATAGGCACAAGTGTTATGTCATTGTGATGAAGGTCAGCCTTACTTCCATCTCACAGCTATGCATTTTTTCTTTTTTTTTTTTTTTATGCAGGATCCTCGTGTATTTGGGTGTTTGGCTTTTTGGGGTAGATTTGGGGTATTTTAGGGAGAGGGGGATTTGGTTGATTTGTTGTTTTGGGTTTTGTTGGTTGTTTTTTTTTTGTTTTTGTTTTTGTTTTTTCCCAGTGTTTTATCTTTGACTTGTAAATGCTTCAGTGTAAAACTAATGGTACTGTAAGAGAGTTTCATTTATCACAGGGCTTTTGTGATATCAGCATTTTGTGACTAATAACACTTAAGTGAAACAGATAATACAGCTGCTGTGATTGCAAGCCTGGCATAATAGAAGTGGTATCACTTTTAAAATTAATATTGCAGAAATAATGGTAGAATTGAAAGGCAATTAAAGGGACAGTCCCATAATATTTTAATCACAGGGAGATTCTTGAAGTATTTTTAAAGGATTATAGAATCATAATATCATAAAATGGTTTGTGTTGGAAGGGGTCTTAAAGTCTTGAACCCTCCTGTCACTGACAGGGGTGTCTCCCACCAGACCAGGTTGCTCAAAGCACCATCCAACTTGTCTTGGACACTGCCAGAAATGGGGTGTCCACTTCTCCAGATAACCTGTCCCAGTGCCTCACCACCCTTACAATAAAGAATTCCTTCTGTGTACTTATTCTAAATTTTCCCTCTTTCACTCTGAACCCATTACTCCTTATCCTGCCACTATAGTTCAAATTACAAAAAAAACAAAGTATTTCATGAAAATAATTACATTGCATAGACATTGCAAAATATTAAATGGAAAACAAACATTCTGTCTCTATATTCACGGCAAAATCAAATATTTTCTTCATGCTGTAACTTTTTAACAAGACCAGGACAAAAACAGTTTGACTCGAGGCTATGTTTTGGGTTTTTGGGGACTCCAGTCTAGAACATGCAATATATTATCTCAGAAAACATTAGGTAGGCAACATAAACAAAGATTAAATATTAATTGAACACATTTCTAATCTGCTAGTAAGTGGTGGTGCTTTTCCTTAAGACTACTGAGGAACTGGGAGTTACAAATTAATAATCCCCAATAATGGAATAAAAATCTTGCTGGGCATATAAAGAGATGGGCCCAGTTAGTGGGATTTTTAAAAGATCATTTTATATATGAAACAAAGAGATTCTGAGGAAAGAGAAAGGGATGTGATGAGAAGTATAACAGGTTACTTATCTGTGGCACCTGCACATCTTGCTAATTAATCTGTGGTGGTTTGCATGTTTGGGATTGTTCAGAATGGTTAATTTACCACTATGAAATCCTGTCTTTTCAGTCAGCTGTACAAGGGGCCTCTCAAAATTCAAACCCAGTGATGACCTTTTGCCTAATATATGAGGCCAAACAAACACAACGATTTTAAAGGCTCACTCTGCTTATTTAAGTGCTATAAAATATGCTTTACAGAATATAAAGTGTCTTTAGTAAGTGAAATCAAAGCTTCTTTCGATTTTGATCCATTCCTTCTGGTGCACTTGTTTCCACAGATACATGCTCTACAAGAAATACAGCCTGATTTCTTTCACATACTCCAGGCAATAAAGGAATAAACCAAAATAAAGCCTGGTACTGCAGTGCAATGAGAGCCTTCCTGGAGTGGATGTGGCACCCACCTCCTTTGTTTCACCCAGCTGTGTACTTCATATCTGGGCAAGATGGATGGAGGCAGTGTCACTGGAGGCAATTCACACCTTTTGTCAGAGAAAAGAGACCATTTACATCATCTTCACAAGGACGACTTGGGAAATGCTTTCCCATAAGCTGCAAGGACCTTCAAAGCCTTGCCTCCAAGCACTGATGTTCCTTACTGTGAAGGATATCTTGCAACTCACTAACAGCAATATTCTTAGTTGGTCATTTCCAGATGCTCGACTGTGGTAGAAATCTCAGGGCAGATGTGCATTTGAGATTAATTTATTCCCTTTTGTTGCCTTAGAGGACACAGTGGTAACATATTACCTCACTACAATAAAACAGCAGAGATATGGGAAAGTCATCTAGTCCCTCTTGCTGGCAGAGCAGGCTTGCCCTCTGCAGTGTGCTCCCTAGTGCTTTGTCCAGTCTATTTTTAAATGGCCTAAGTGATGAGAATTTCTGCAGAGGAGAGTTCACAGGCAAGCCTCTTTTCTCTAACAAAGCTTTGGATAGATAAAGAATAATAATAGTAGTTCTATTTATTAGGCTTCCTCTCTTTCACCCAGAAAAGTCCTTGGGGTGCTAAGCAGACACCTCAAAACTATTTATTGTCCCAACCAAGCTCAGCAAAGTTTTGAAGAGATCAGCAAACTAAAAAAAAACACTAAAGCAAAAGAGCCCTTTCAGACATGCCACTCAGGAACAAAGGGGTTTTATAGTAAGGATTGTAGCAGAAAACCCTCTCAGCAGAACCCCAAACTGTTCAAGCTCTATGGCCAAATTCATGGAGGTTTGTCAGTGCTTAGCAGAAATTCAAGGCTCTTGAGGCTTCTCAGTGTCTCACAAATCTAGACCTGCACTAAGAGAAACTTAAAAGGATCATCTTTTTGAGCAAGGCTATCAAGGAAAAATAAAAACAATAAAGAGTTGTCATTTTGCTTTCCTCATTTGCATTAAATTCATAAAGTCAGTGGTAACATTTTAATTATATTGAAAATCTTCCATTTGTATCTGCTAAATCCTGATTTACTAGCTGCAGTCATTTGCCTTGCAATATTAAATGTGAGGAATGGAGCCAAAAGCTTCACTACCATCAAATTCAAACAAATGTCTTCAGGAAAAAGCATTAACCAAAAGCCAAGTCAAGTGCCTGTCTTTTCCATCCGTGTTTATCAATGCTAAAACCCTACTGGTTGCTACTTGCACCAGAAGACCATTGCAACTTCTGTAGGGGAAAAAAAAGGTTATATTTCTTTTTGACAGAGCCATTAAGGAACTCTGTAATGTTTCAATCTGTGGTCACTGCTCTGTTTTGCTTGGCTCACTAAACCCTCAGCCTCAGCTGGCATTTCCTAAATTAACAGCACATTCACTCCCCACATTAAGACAGTCAGACAAATGGTTCAGCCTAAACTAAGCAGTTTGACACTCATGTGCTTCTGCAAAGCTGAACAGCATCTCATGACGCTTACATGATTAGATGATATCATAATCATATGATAAAAAGCCATTAGGCCAGGACCAAAATCTAAAACATAGGTCACTATGTTAGACACAAAAAAAGCATACCCATTTAACAGGGGGAAAAAAAAAAAGAAACAAAAAAGAGTTCTGACACCAGGGAACATCTGGCTAATATTTACATCTCCTGTTTAATTTGGATGCTTCAGTTTAGTTTTTAAGATGGCAGTGTATAGAAACAAATTAAGCCAATCACTCTATCCGCAGTTTAGAAAAGCAAGATTTGTTTATAGTTTCTCATATTAATACCTCATCCACTTGGCCAAAATGCCTCGTGAAAAATATACCTCAAACACACAATTCCCCTTTAGTAACAAAGCCGTAATTCAGCATAAATCTTTGTTGATGGGATGGAAAAGGGAGTCATGTAAACTTGGGGTATTGAGATGAACAGATAAAGCTGAGCCATAGGAAATGAAACAGTCTTCAGTGCTGTAGGGTTAAACTCAAATCCAACAAGAAAGTCAAGAGAATTAACATTTTGGGCTCCATCCTACCTTCCTTTAATCAATGGGACTTTGTCACTGACACAGTCAGAGTACCACCACCAACATGTTCAGTGTTAGAAGAACATGAGCTGGATACAGGCTTGCTGGATGAGCCCTGTGCCTGGAAATCTGCAAGTTTAATTCTGTGATGAGTTTGATAAAATGCTTATTTCCAAGAGCATTAAAAACAAGAAGCAATTCAGCAATGCATACGTAGAATTTCATAAAATATTATCTCTTCAAGGAAAACTGGCCAAGTGACAATATTCTTATGTCATAGGTAATTAGGTAAGCTTCAGAACATTCAAGTTAATAAAAGGAGATACTGATTTCAAAATACTAAAGAGAATCCAAGGCCTGAAGTCAAAACTTTTTGTTACAAACCCAGGACAGGCACAGCAATTATTTCATCAGGCTTCCCTATTTTTGGATATACAAGGGATCTACCAGGCCAAAATCTACGCAATATTACTGAGCATTTTTGGAGTCTGGAGGGTATAGATAATAATGTTAGCAAGAGTCACCTGCAGCATCCAACCCCCAAATCTAGATAAACACTCTCAGTGGTTTGAGCTGTTTCTAGTTTGCCCTTTCTAGAGGCAGAAGGAAAGCCCAAGCAAGCTTGCTGAATGTTTCTCATACCTGTTTAGACTGCCATGACAAAAACACAGCAAAAACACTCAAAAACCAGTGCTGAATTACCCAGCTTTATTCTAGCAAGCAATTCACCCACAGCTGCAAGGAGCCTAGGCTGGAAGCAAACCCAGCTGATACTCATGGCAGCAACATAACCCTGATGTCAGGTTTGTGCTGCCCATCAGCCCCTGGCCTGAGCTCACAGAGCAGAAAGCTGGGGTGTCTGGAGGGTGTCTGTGTGTCTGCTGCTGCCTGGCTCACTGCAGGTGGTGGCAGAGGCAGGGCAGAGGTGGCAGAGCCACCAGAAAAAGCAAGAGCAGCAGCCTGGTGCAGCAAAGGCACCAGCACATGGTAGTGAATGTGCTGGAGGAAGGAAGGGATGAGCTCCCCCAGGCACCACTTCCAAAGGGCATTGTGGTTAAATGGTGTCACATTTGTCTCTCTCCATTTTTGTTATCCCAGAAGACACTGCTCTTCAGAGGGCTTCCTGTGTCCTCCTGGCACACCTGTGTGTATGCAGCACACACATTCAATCTGTGCTATAAAAACACTGCTTGCAGCATTGCCCTCAGCTATTTCCAACACTTTGAGCTGAGTAACCAAGACTGACATGGTAATTATGTCTTGGAGTCACAGAGATGCCCCATGGCCCAGAGGAAAGCCAAGGTTTCTCTCTGAGTTGCAGGGGTGCAAAGTCCAGCTACTCATCCTGGTAATTAAGCATCCCTGGGACTGGTCTCTGGCTCTGAGGCCAACTGGCAAGGAAGAGCACCCCCATCCCACTAGAAGAGGGGGGCTGTGCCCAGCTGGCCTGCTGGGAATGGTCTCAGGACCATGATGACCTCTGGACCATCTCTGGCCAATGTCTGACAGTTCTGGTGGGCTCTGCTCAGAGATAGGGACCAGCCTCTTAATGCAGCAGTGCTTTTAATCCAAACCTCTCATTTACTAGTAAAGCTGTAGTTCACCCTCCTGCCCTGAGGACAGCTGGCCCTGAGCAGGCTGGGGGCCAGAGGACAATCCATGGCCCTCTTTTGTTTTCAGAGGGATAAATATAGCCACAAGGGCTATATGCTGTGGGTATGGGCATGTGGCCCTGCTTAAGCCCTGTTCAAGCCCTGCTCTTCCTAGGAGGCAGAGATGTGCCTCCCAGCAGTCCTGACAGGGAATCTGTTTCTTCATTCATAAAAAGTGACAGATGAGATTTATTTGACCAGGGGGTCACCTGTGTGCCACCTCAGTCACGTTGGTGAGCATGAACTGCATTTTACCCTTCTGAAGGGGATGGAATGGCACAGCCAGGTGCAGCAGGAAGTGGCATGGGAGGTGGGAGGGAGGGAGAACTGCTGTGCCCAGATTAATGGTGATTCTCTGCTGCTCTGCAGGGAAAAGAAATTCTCATGTAGCAGTGAGTGTGGGCACTAGAAATATTTCTTGCTCAGTGAGCCATGAGACAGAGACACAAGAGCAGGTAAACATGCTTTCTTACACTCAGTCAGACCTGACATTTCTTATACATTGATTTATACTTTCTACAGAGCCAATACAGGAGAGTAACAGCTGGAAAGATTGTGCCAGCTTATAGTTGTGAGGAGCCATTCCTCCTAACCCTCAAATATAACCCTTTTATGAGGTAAAAAATATATTTTACGTTTCCTAGATCAGCTGGTTTAGCAATGCTTTGCTGATTTGCTTTTTTATATCCTCCTTTGTTAAGGTACTTAACAGGCCTTTGCAAATTCGAGTGGCCAAAAGTTTGTCATCCATATAAAAATCTGTTTCATTCTTTTCCTTCATTTTTTCCTCCTCTCTCTTATCTGTGGATAACAGAAATGGAGTGACAGAAATAGGAAGTGCAGGTCTATCCCTTCCAAATTACTCAGTCTGTGCTTCCAAAACTGCCCAGGGAAAATGAATGGGAGCTTGCAGAGGACACAGAGCTCTCAGAGTGTTGCAGAAGTGATGCAGGCATTTAAAAGGCCAGCTTAGGAAACAGCCTGTTTCTTCCTTTGACATCCTCCCCAGAATGTCTGCATCAGCCAGCTTGCTTAAAGTGGCAAAAGCCATTACAGAAAACAGTGGGTTGTTTATTTTGGGAAGGGGCTGGGGCATACTCCTCTGAAGAAGGGCAGGGCGGCTCTTCCCTTCCCTGCCGCGGGAGCCAGCACAGGCAAGGTGCTGCATGCTTTGGGTTACATGACTAACAGGACCTTTGCCTAGGCTTGAACCCTCATACCTGCTTTCAGTTCCTGGCATTCCTCGGACCCCCCGAGCCCACGCTGGTGCACTGCACGGTGAGCCCCTGGATACAGGATGCCGCTGGCATCCTCGGCAGGACAAAGCCCCTCAGAAAAGAAAGCAGCCTCGGGCCACTCTAATTACAGTCCCTGCACTGCTTGGAGGTGCTCAGCTGACATGCCCGAACTGCGCAGAGACCTTCAAGTGAACTATTATACAAAGCTCAATGTATCACATGGCTGCGAAGCAGCTGCTAAGCCTCACTGCAAATGAGGCACAGAGATGATAAGTCACATACTCTCATATACAATGTGCTCAAGGAAACCCCCACCCTGCAGATTTTACTGCCCTAGGCTAGGATGGAACTTGGGAGGTGGAGGGGAGGGAGTGGGATGTGGGAAAGAGTTTTATGTGAAGACGTCCTAGTCTGCATTAAGGATGTGTTTACTCCTAGTAGCTTTGGCAAGTTAATCATAACATGCATTTAAGTTCTTTCAAAAACATCCCCCAGAGTGGATTTTTTTAAAATGTCACTTCCCTATTTAAACCAGCATAAAGCTGTATATCCAGATAAATCCTTCACAGGAGACACAGAAAGCAATAGTTGCTAACATTTGGGCTCTCCTTTGCTCTCTTTGCCTGGATGAAAACAAGTCTGAAATGTTATGTTCTCAATTCAGACTGCAGCAGTGTAAAGGACAAGCATCTGATACGAAACACTGCAAGACAGGCACAGTTAAGAACAAAAATATCACAAAACAGAGAAGCCAGATGATATAACCAGCAGCAATATACATATTGCCTGTGATCACCCTAAAAACTACAGAGCACTGCAGTGAAGGCTAAATGGCTGCAGAGTAGTGCCTTTAAGACACCCAGGAAGGGTTTCCCATAACCCAGCAACTTCCTGGATGTAGCCATTTCTGAAATCCCTGATCAATAGAAATGCAGGGAGGGACCTGGATAAGCCATCCAGCTTGTGCTGGGATGGGTGCTGCAGCCAGAGACAGTGTGATGTTGAAATGGGAACTCAAAAGCCTCAGAGCTCTTTCAGGCTCTCTACACTGTCAGTAGGTGGCTCATCTTTTCAAGATTTTCCATACATACATAGTAAAAAGTAAATATATTCCTATCAAAGTAAAAAAAAAAAAAAAAAAAAAAAAAAAAACACCAAAAAACAAAACTAAAAACCCCACCAAATTTAATTCTCTTTTGAAAATGTCTTGGAAAAAAAATGAAGCTTATCTAAGTGGCATGAGTATGTTTCTGGACCAGCATATCTACACTAGTCTTCCACACATTCTTCAATTAATCTTCAAGCAGCAGTTTTGAAGCAAAATTTTCTCCACGTAAAGATGAGTGTATAAAAGTTATTTTTCAATCACAAGTGACAGCACCTTACCAAGTACATATGATTCCTTAGATTGTGTTAAAAAACCCTTTGAAGCAATGCAAAAAAACTTGTAAAGAGATGATAGTATGGAAGTACAGCAAGGGGCAGGTGATCAGAGGTTCCAGGAGCAGCCCAAGAGAACTAGACAACCCTAATTGTGCTTGCAAATCTCACTGCTCTCTATGGATTTATTGGAGAAGAAAGATCCATAAGACTAAAAGCAAACCTGGGAGCATGAGAATGGCAGCAGGAGATGCACACTCTAGCCATGATGAAGGAAAAGATTTCATCATTAAAACTGAAGCCAGAGCTTTGTCTCCTTTACAGAAGGTCTCAAACCATACTTGGCTTCCTTGGCACTATCTGAATAATCTACCATTTGCTTGGGTGATTGGATCCTGCTCTCATTCAAGGCAGATGCATCTCCCTTCGACTTCAAAGAGAGCAGGATGACACCTTCATGAACTGCACTTCAATCTGGCTAACAGAGGACTGCACTTAAAACATTTTCTAATACGACAGAAAGCAGAATTAGGTCCAAAATATGTTAAAAATTCACTTTTAGCAAATAAAAAAATGGTTACAGCATCCCAGATTTGGACAAACAGGTTTAAAACTAGCACAGATGGCCCAATGTGCCTTTTATCCCTTATCACAGACATTTATATTACATGTCAAAATACTGCAGAATACAGTGATAGTCAATGTTGGAACTCTCTGTCTGGGTCATGCAGATTCATCACCAGCTGAAACAAAGTGTATTTTTTCCTGGAGTGGGTCACTGTTCTCCTCAATCATCTCACGCTTTTGTTGTGCTTATTTTCAGCACAGAGTTTAATCTTAAAGATGCCATTTAACAAAGAATTTTTCCTGATACTAGCAACATATGGAAGCAGCTGTTTGTGGTTCTTGTTCATAAAATGAGTTACATCTTCCTTTAAACAAGACAGATTTTTATTTTGCTGTTAAACCTGCATTTGAATCAGAACAAAATGATAATAAACATGCCTAGAAAGGTCTCCAGCTCAAAAAAAAGTTACTGTCCATGAACTTTGCCACACTGTGCTTCTTATTTCCTTGCACAAGACATTTGTCTGATTTGGAGAATAGCTATAACATGCAAAACATGAGCTACATTTTGGCACTCATTTCTTAATTATTGCTATTATTATCATCTAAAAAAATCTTGTGGTTGAAAATATCCTAAAAAAGTTAGTGTCTGATATGTTACACATTGCCTTAGTACACAAGAGAAAAAATAAAACAGATAATAGTCTGTACAGCATGTTCAAAACATAGACTATATCTATATCACTAAATAAATCAAGGCCAGGGAGTGAACTTGATCACTGAGCTGCCTGTGCCAACTACCACTTTTCAGTAATAGTGCCCAGACATGACTGATGGGAGAGCACGTGTAGGCAGCACTTACCAGCAAGTAATGTGGGTGAGACCACAACAAATCAGACCCTGTGCTGTCCCCTGGTATACCTGCACAGGCTTTGTGCATGCAGAGATCACAATATTCACCCTGTGAAACCTTGGTTCTCACTGGAAGAAAGAGAGTCCTCACCTCACTGAATATACCTGAAAAAACCACTAAAAGGAATAGTTAGACCTTAGATCCACCAAGAATCTATATGGGCAGAGAGGACACAGCATCCCATGCTGTGTGAGAGGGACAAGAGAACAGTCCCTGTTCATGTTATTCAGCATAAACACAGCTATAATATCTGGAATACTTAAAGACCTTTTGGCCATGACTACTTGGAGAGAAGGGCATTATGTCAAGCAGCGTGTGAAAGGAAAATGCAATTAATAACTTTGCAATGTCTTTTGATGAGCCCTAGCAGATCCTGCTGTGGGATGTGGTGCTGTCTCTTTGCAAAAGAAAGGAGGGAAGGAATAGCCAATACCAAACTGGGAGTGAACTTCACTCTAGGGGTGTCAAAAATGAAAAATATGGGTAAAGACATGTGGAGAAAGGTGGCCCTAAGACAGTGACCAAGAAGAAGACAATGAAAGAAATTGAAACAGGTGAGTCAATGAGGAGTTTCAGAAAGGTGAGAGCTGAAAATCCCCCTGGACATGGACTCCAGTGAGGTGTCTTAGGAATGCTTTCAGGATCATAGTGGGTATGTGCAATGATTTAGGTGCCACTGAAAAGTCAGGTCTCCAGCAGTGTTGTGTCTAGCATTTTTTGCAATACTTGCTGATAAACTAGGTAAAAGAACAGCTTTTGTGCAGCTCGTATGTCAAAAAAGGCAAAGTTTAAGGCTGACCTGGGGATGCAATATTTTTGTGCTCCTTTGCTCTGGGTAACTGTAACTGTCCAGCTGATTTCTCATAGACAGGACAAAAGTAGACCATTAGGAGGACATGGAAAGGAGGCAGGCCTTTTGCTATTTCAGGCTTTAAAACCCCTTTTGATTACTGATTCTTCTGTCAGTGATCTGCAATATAGGTGCTATATTTCCTGGGGATTCCATAGGCCTCAGGGGGAAAGGAAGGGGTGATACAACATTTTAGTAGGCAAAATGTGAAAAAGGTAAATAATAGAGGAGTCTATCTAGATCAGATGAAAAGTTAGTACAAACATATGTGAAAAGTATTTTTAACAGAATTTTTACCTGGTCTTAACTGCAATTTCATGCGCAAACATTTAATTAAAGATATAAATGGATTGATACCAAATGATGACAGCCAACTCTTAGCCATAAACAATACTTTTCTTCTCATACCTCATATTTGTTGTTTATTGAAATGCTTTCCTAACCCCTTTAACTTGCCTCCTTCCAAGAGATGAATCAGTTTAATGCAACAACCTAGAAATGAGAAACATTCATCTATCAATTCCTTCCCTGCTTTTGACCTGCAGTCCCAGCTGGGAAATGCTAGACATGCACTTGGCTGAGCTTCTTACTGCTGTTCCTGGTTAGTTTTAGGACAGATGGACTGAAAATTTGTAGTAACAGGGCTGAGCTCTGTGACCCAGGAATTCCCTTTGAGTTCCATCTGTAACAAGTATCTCCCTTCCCTTAGCTAACCTGCATTGGAAGTAAATCACAAATAACTGCACTGGATGGTGAAAGCAACAGAAGAGAACTAGGCACCCTGTTTTTATGCCTCCTGAACACATCCTTGGCTCCTTGGCAGATCTTCCTCTGGTGGTTTCAGATGCTTCTTTTCCCACCTGCCCTGTTATTCCTTTGCTGGAGCTTGGCACTCTCAAAGCAGATTCAGCAGAAGGGAATGTCTGCCTATCAGTCCCTGCAATACTCAGTCTAGGTTTACCTCACTGTGGTATCTTCCTTGCTAATGTGCTGGGAAGGTCAGATGGTGATAATGATGTTTTCATATTTGCTGCTCTATAGGGAAAATTCCATAGTTACAAGTCTATCAGAAACAGAAAAATAAGTTAATGCTGTCTGGGAAATAAATACACCCACTAGGTCACTGATGGCCTTTATGCTATAACAGATAAACTTAAAACTTTAAATGCCTCATTTGCTTAGCTTTACAAAAACTTCAGATAAAAATGGCAGTAATGGCTTGCTACACACAGAGTTGATCTTTTGTGTTTTGTTGGGGTTTTTTAAGTAAGTACTTGAAATTCTTTTGAACCACTGTACCCCTGTTTTTCAGAAACAAAAGCAGAGGACAAATTCAGACATGCAAATAAAGTAAATTACCCTAGCATAAATTAGGAAACTCATTCGTTCTTGCATTGCTGAATCTTGTTAACTTTTGCAGAGTAATTTATTACTTAGAAATCAGAGAATAAAGGGCATAAAAGGAACTCTAGTATTTTACCTAGTGGATCCCTCCATTGAAAATACCTGCATTGTCTCTGACCCTTACATATTGTATTAGTGAATTCTTTAAAAACTTTTTAAAATTCCTTGGTACCTTGTTCAAATGTTTAGTTATCCTCAGTGTGGTAAAAGGATTTCTATTTTTGTGGAATTTTTCCAACATCTGACCTAAAACTTCTTCATTTCAAATTAAAGCAATCATTTTTTTTTCTGTCAGTGGACTTGGAGTATAATTGATCACTGTCTACTTTACAACAACCTTCTACATACTTGAAGACTGTTATCATGTCCCTCTCAGGCTCTTCTGTTGTAGACTAAACAAATCCAATTCCTTCAATCTTTCCTCACAGGTCATGTTTTCTGAACCGCTTATCATTCCTGTTCCTCTGCTCTGGACACTCGCCAATTTGTCTGCAGCTCTCTGAAAAAGTGGTGCCCAGAGCTGGCTCGAGTTCCTAGCTCAGAACCCAAAGCACCAAGCATGATGGAACTCCTGCCTCTGCATTCCTTTGAATTCACCCCAAAACGAAGTGGCTGTTCAAAACCAGACATTGTGCTCCCGAGCCATCCATGGTCTGCAGTCCATAATCACTCTTGCTCCTTCTCTGCAGCTCTGCTGTCTAGCCCCTTACTCCCTGCTCTGTGTTTGTGTGTGATTCTCCTCCCTGGAAACAGTGCTTCACACTCATATTTGTTGACACTCATTTCAGATCATTCTTCCCATATTTCACAATAACTTTCAATATCCATTATGCTTTAGAAAGCAGCTACAGTCTCCCTCATTCTCAGGACATTGGAGGTTTTGTTGTGGCAGTCTGTACACTCACCAAAAACACTGACCAGAATGGATTTACCAACTACCCATTTTAACAGCAACTACTCACACCTGTTTCCAAATACTGACTTTCAGCCACTTTGTAATACTTTTGTTTAGCCATTTTCCTTTCATTTGCTTGTGAGAAAACTGTATGAGGATGAGTCAAAATGCAAGATTAACATATCATATGTATTCTATCCCTTTATTTACCAGGAGAGCTACCTTGTCAAAGAAAATAATTAGCCTTGACATTCTTTTTCCTGATAAATTCTTATTGGTTTTTTCTTATCATCCCTAAGTAATTATAAATTGACTGCTTAGTAAATTGTTTCAGTATCTTTCCCAGTATTGATATGAGGCCAGCTGGACTTAATTTTTCAAGTCATCTTCCTCTCTCTGTTTAAAAGGCATACACTATATTTCTTTCTCTTCTGCCTTTACAGAGCATCATTTTTTTATTAGTATCCCCAAAAGGTACTGACTAATTTTACAGTGGCTAGTTTACTTGTTCTGTTATCTCTTCATTATTAGTGAGGAAAAAAAAGGAACAGAGATATTATATGAAGGTGTTTTGAATTTTGCTTTAAACCAATAAGATGCAGGTATACAATTTTTATCCCTTCCATGAATAATAATACCAAGTGAAACAAGGAAAAAGATATGACAACAGATCTTTCTCAGAATCGTGAGCAAAAGGCAACATTTTTCATAAGAAAACTATGACTTATTCATCTAAATCACTCCTAAAATTTTATCACTTCCTCCAGACTAACAACTGGACTATGAGCTCTAAACATCCAGTCTCCCTAGGCTTCCCTACAAGTGCCTTAATCAGCAGTCTATTAACTGTACTTGTATTCTAGTTAATGGAGCAATACAGCTGCCTTAGTTCCTACAATTAAATTTTGTAGGGGACAAGGGGACAGTGGAAAGTTTCTGAACCCTTCAGTGTCCTATAGCAAAATCTGGTTCAATTTAATCACATTTATAAATCTTCACTCCTTACACTCTGTAAGTGCCAGAAGCCTTCTTTAAGGACCTCAGGCTTATTATTTTATATACTTCAAGTCCTTGTTGAGTACCTCTTTTCTTTGCCCTCAAGTATCAGTGTAGCCCCTGAGTGAACCTAGTCTTGTTTTAATTTTGCCATTTTCTCCCTAAGTTACATTGGTAAAATGTCAAATTCTGTTTTTTCTGGCAAACACAAACCTTCTGAAAAGGCAGAGAAGATGAATACTTCTGCCAGCCTCTTAAACTCTGCACAAAGATAATTGGAAGGTGGATGAGACAGTAAGAAATGTTCATTCATTTATCAATTTATAGCAAAACTCTGGTCAAAGCCATTCAGTCTGGCAGGGGCATATGAGACCTGAGAAATATTCATCAGTAATCCTACATATTGACTTTCACAGTGTCTATTTGCTGCCAATTGCATCGAGAAGAGAGATAGAGATCCCTAGTAGGATGCTTCCATGAAAAATATTAATATAAAGAAATGTGGACAAAATCTTACCAGCATGATCAGCTAGAAGACAAGGACCTTTCAGTCAAAAATTACTTCTACCCACCTCTCTAAAAACCATTCTATAACATATCTCAGAAATTATCTCCACAATAGAAAAGCTGCAGTTTAAAAGTTTCAGAGCTGTTACAGAGAAGAAAAAATATTCAGACAGCTTTTTTTCACTACTGTTTCAGCATTTTTTAGCACTTAGATCACTTAGATGATGAACACCATAAATTCTTAAATACCAGTGCTTAATTTAATGAGAAATTACCAGTCTATAAATGAGTTCATAAACACCTTTAAGGAGCTAGGCCTTTATGTCCAAACACAGATAAAATATCCATCTAAACAGACAGTGGAGGTTTCTCTGTTTAGGTGGGACACCATTACTGATTTCTCCATTCCAGCTGAAAACAAGCAGACAATAGCTTGAATCTGCTTCATCAGAGTAAACAGAAGATGTGACTAGAGTCCTGGGCCTGGTACCACTCACTTATATTTCCATTTTTAAGAGTCACAAAACTCAGGCATCAAGACAGCTTCCAAACTCTTGAGCCAAAACCCAAATGGAACATTTAAAGATAGGTCAGATACCATTACCTTTGACTAAATTTAGAAGTGACAACTGTCTACTGCCAAAGCTTTTTCTTTACAAGAAATGCTGAAACACTAGAGGTTTTTGTCCTAACATTGTTAAACTATTGAATATATATTCAACTTCCAAAGTTTCTGTCCTCTAGCAATGTCTACAGCCTGAGGGTTTAACCTAAACTCATCTCCTGTTAAAACATGCAAATCTAGACACAAAAAGATCACACAACACTTCACTGCTGGTAAAGCTAATTTGTCCTCTGTTTTTGCTGTAAATTCAAAGGGAGTAGAAACCCCAATCTACCTTTCTGCATGATCAACCTAATATTTGATTTGGCAATATTTAAAGCTCATTTAACTAATGATCTTGCCAGTTCTGTGTTCTAGATCAGAGCATGAATTACAGAGCAATAATTCACACTCAGAAAATCCCCTTGTCCTTGATCTTTTGGCACAGTGCCTCAAAGCTTGCTACCTCTGAAATATGGAACAGCCACTTGGATGTTGCTGTGTCTTGCTATTTACTGTATTTTTTGCTACAATTGGAACTGCAAGTGTTCTAAGCTGAAGAATTTCAATAACATCAATTGACATCAGCAACATACTTATTGTAAAGTCTGATTCACTAAGGAAATTCCTAATTTGTACATAATAGCTCCCTTCCATATACACATACAGGATGTAGATTCAGGTTTAAATCTGGAAATAAAAAATTGTCAGTCAGTCTTTATGAGTCATAATCTAACCTTTCACATAGGCTTTAAAATATCTGTTGGGACTTCTGAGACAAAAATACTGAAGGGTGAATTTTAGGAAATTTTACCTCTAGAAAACTCTAGCTAGATTTTTACTCTAATCCAGAAAAAAAAAAAACTAAAACAAAAACAAAAACAAACACCCCCCCCCCCAAAAAAAAAAAAAAAAAAAACAAAACAAAACAACAAAAAACAAACAAACAAACAAAAACCCATAAATAAATCATTGCATCTTAGTAAAGGCAGCCTATAGCCTATTTCACCACACAGGAATAATAATTTAAAATTACTCTATCAAATCTTTCTATTCTTTCTTTAGAAGATCAGTGGTGTCAAAATATTAATATATAATAAGGGAAGGGGAGGAGGGTTGTAATTTTAAATTCTTCTAGGTGTTTTAATTTTTATATTTAAAGATTCCAAAGCTTTTCTCCTTACACATGTATAAGGAACTTATACTGTACAAAAATTAGCCTTGAGCATATGCTGAAGTGTCCTTAAAGATAAAATTTTGATGTAAAGTTCTTAAATTCAGTACTTCAGCACAAACTGAGCTAAGACTGAGCCTATTACACACTTTGTAATAGTCAGGACCAAGGAAAAAGTAGTCATCTTTTTCCAACATCCAATGCCTAGGCATCAGATTTTTAACTAGTAACACGTGCAACCTACATGGAGAAATTTCTAGATAAATAATCTATAGTTGGTTACTTTGAATTGAAATATCATTGCCAAAAAAAAATAAAATCTTTCTATTTAAGATTTGTAATATTTACCCAGATATAACTGCAACCACAGACTGCAACCACATTTGACTTAACTGAAATAAGTGGAATTTTCGATTCCAATGATTACTGGTGCTACTTAGATGAGCCCTCAGAAATTATAACACCAAAAAGCAGGTGATACTGAGAGCTAGCAGCTCACTGTGGCTGTAGAAATGGTGATCAGCAATAAGTACCAGGTCTACTGGGTCTCATTCCATCCAGCAGAGCTCAGAGTGTGCTTTTCTTAGCAGCATTCTGGGCCAAGTCAGAGATTTGGTAGAAGCTGAGAGCACCTTCTGTCAAGTCACTGATTTCCTGGTGCCATATGTCTGGAACAAAAGGCAGATTCAATGATAATTTCTCCCTTCCAGCTCTCCAGGCAACAAGAGGGCCAGGCAATGCCCACATGCTCCTTCTGCTGGCTCCTTGCCTCCTCCTCTCCACTCAGCCCTCCAGCATCAGAGTCAAATGTGGCAGACTTCACTTCTGGGGTTTTTGAGCTCTCTCAGACCTGCAACATGACACATCATGTCTGCCTGATGCTCATGCACTGTTCTCCATAAGACTGGGTTAGAACAAAGGTCTATTATTTCGTTTTGAGACTCGTGTCTGTGATCATCAGGAGATTGTGACATGCTCCAAGGTCTGACAAAACAAAGAATCAATTTGTTAGAAAAACAGAATGGATCCCTTCAGTAGAAATCTCTCACTTTCCTTTTAACACAGAGCAAATAGACCTTCTTTCTGATAACCCTTGGCTGGCAAAGGGAATGCAAGATTCATTAGGGTCACGAGGCACAGTGAATTCTGCCCTTGTAATTCGAGGGGTTTCCTTCAGAAAGCTCCACAGAGCGTTGATCCTTCAGCCAATTCCCCTTATTCTTCAGGCCATAAAATTACTCCACTGCACTCTAATAGCTTCAAAACAGTGGTAAAGATAAAAACCAATGTTTTCAACTGCCCAGGGCCCCTTCAAAAGCAATGGATTGCATAGAGAAAGCTCTTAGGAACCCACAGACCACACCCACAGTGCAGAGGAAAGCAAACCAGGAGCTTTCCCCCACAGCTTTTCCTTAGTCTGATACATAAAAATAATAGAAAGCAAAACCTTTCATAACCTCATTTTAGCAGTTAATTTAAGTAGCCCAATAATCAGCTGCATTTCAAGGAAAAACATTTTTTAACATTGGTTGTTTATGGGGTTTTTCCATCTCTGTCCTTAATAGCATTCACAAAGTTTTCTCTAATGTATTCATTTATTGGGTCTCTCTTTGGCCTCTCTACTGATCTGTTAATGAAGCTGCAAATGAAAACCAGACTTTAAATTGTTCAGTACCAGAATTAGAAGATTTGTCACATTCTGCTTTCTGTTGGTTTGTTATCCATGTGATAATTTTCTTATACAAGTCGATATGAATCAACCTTTAGAGAAAATGTTCATGACCTAGTACAGCAAATTCTTTAGGAAAAGTTCACTTGTCAGTCCTAGGGTCTCTTCCTTGCTTAAAGACAGACCAGTTCTCTCTTATAAAAACTGAGAAGGGTCCAGGCAACTGGTTTCTGCTGGTTTCAGACCTCCCTTCAGTGGAAAGTATTCATTTGGTGGCCATGGTCAAGTTAAAGGTTACAGAGACCTGACCACAGGGATTTCTTGAGATCCAAGGGAAAAAAAATCTTATACTCTATAGCAACTGGAATGGGAAGGACAAAGTGAGTAGCAGACAGTGCCTTTTCCACAGCTGCATAAGTGTCTGAAGACTGGCTCAGCCCTGCAATCACTCACACAAGTAGAGTCTTTTTCTCTCCCACCATCCCACAGATGACAGTGTAGTATTCTTTTTCGTGCTCTTCTTCAACTGTGCAAGGTGTTTGGCTCTTCCCAGTTCCTCACCCAAAGATATTTTTCAAGAAACACCTCAGAAATACAGGCTATTTAATATTTCTACTGCAAGAGCAATGTATCCTTATACAGACATACACATGTATGTATATTAATATATATGTATGCACATGTATGCACATATATATCTATCAGACTACAACACTAGTTTATCCTATTCAATTAACAAAAGGATATCACAGAGTTTTGTCCATGGTAAAAGGAATGAGATTGGCTGTTTCCTCAGGACAAAAAGAAATAAAGTCTTTGCTTGGGGCCATTGGCAGCCCCTTGACACATCTACATCAGCATCATATTTTTGTTGTAGCAGAGTCTGGCACTGAAGATCCTATAAGAAACTGCAATGCTGCATTCATGTCCTATAATATTTAAAATTATAGAATCAATGGATTCATGGTTTGGGGAGAAATCAAAGCAGAAACCAAAGATATACTTTAATTAAGCAACAATATCGTTGCTTAGAGGTAGTCCTGGAAACCCTTCCATCTTTCAAGAAAAATTGTCTCTGGGAAAAAAAATATTGGGGCTCTTTAATTATTTTATGTGATTTCGTAAAACAGTTGTAATATTTAGAAACACAGTTCCCTAATCATGCATGGATCTGTCATCTATTAATTATATTTCTCAAACTTACCAAGATATTATGATACAGAAACTGAAGTAATTAATTATCTCACAAGTCACTGGTTCAGACCCTGGCTGCCTAAGGTCCCATGCTTCATGGTAGTATACATGTAGAAAATCAATTTTGCAGTTAGAAAATAGGGCATTCAGTAGATCATATGATCACAAGCAGTCAAAGAACTAAAAATGCTAAATGTTTATGTAGGAAAAGAAGAGGCTTACATTTCAGAGGAAAAAAAATCATAGCAAACTTTATCAGATATGTCATCATTTACATTTTCAGTCATTAATTCCATTTCCTAAACAGTGATTAGCATATACTCTCAAGCTATCTAGTTTAAAATTAGAATATACAGTGCTACCAGTGAGAACTGCAAAGTAATAATCAATAATAACGTAACAAGAAATATATCCTAATGTTTTCAGCACCAAGTAGCTGATCATGGGCCCAAGAAGGGATATTTTTCCTCCTCTGAAGTGTCAGGTTCAACATACACATTTCAGGCAACACATGAAAAACACTTTTGGGAAACAATCAAGGTTTTGTGCTCTTTGCTGAACTTCATAATAGTATTTCAGGTAAAAAGTTCATGTTTTACAGTGCCTGAGTGTGGTATGCAATGAGTTTCAGTGAGGAACTTTTTAGTTTTTCCTGAGTTTTGTTGTCCTTCCCAGTAGGAAGAGAACTGCACTTTGGGAACCTGGCAGCATTGCATGTTTCTTTGAGAAAGGAGGAAAGGTGCTTGACATATAAAACCAGGAGAGTTTCCCCAGATGTGTGACTGTGATCACAACATTTAAACCCTTGGAAAGAAGAAGACACAGTTCCCCCAGGCTGTGAATGAGCACAGAGGACATACAGACAAATATGAAAGGAAGGAGTGAGGTCTGATGCAGGATGAGGAAAGGGAATAGACATTAGTAAAAGAACATAAGCACCAGTGGAAAAGACTGGGAGATGAAAAAGGCTGCTAGAATATGTGAAGGCAGGAAGTGTAGCATTGCAGGAGAGTAGAGTGGCACTGTCAGCAAAACCCTGCTCAGTGACAGCAAGAATCCAGAAAATGCAGAAAATTCCTGGATCCATGAAGGGGCAAATTTTAATAGCAGGATGGTGAGGAAATTTGATATTTTTACACAGCTATGCTAGAAGAAATCTATAAATATTTGCAAAAAAAATAGCTATACATGTACATGAAGGAGGCAGAAGAGTAGGCAGGAGAGGTAAATATTCAAACAATCCACTTACCACTATGAGTAACAAGAAGTTTTTCTAGAAATGATAGCAAGAGAAAAGATGCCAGTTCTATGAATGGTTTCCAACATATTCAGCCATACCAAAGTGAATACACAACAAAGCAAACAAAAAAAAGAAACAAGATCAGACTGTATTAAACCCCTCTCCAAACCTCAGACAAAGATAAAAGTGCAGCATTATTTTTATTTTTTTTTTTAACAAGATTCTTGTCCTTCAGCAGCAATAATGTAGTATTAACCTAAACTAGAAGATCTTTGTGCCTTGGTACCATACATAAAACACAGGCTTCTGTCTGTGTGTAGTCAATGGGCTAAGAGATAGAAAATATGCATTTCTGCAGCCATGCAGCCTCACTTTCCTGAGAGGCATCTGGCCTGGACTATAGCTGGAGGGAGGGAAGATTATACACTTCAGCTAGTTTACTGCTCTGCTCCAGGATGGCAATTCATGCAACTGCAGTTGATGCTCAGACAGAAAAATAGAAACCAAGTGCCATACAAATTATTTTTTCTTTTGAAAAAGGCGTGATAAAACATGAGTTTTTACTTACACTGAAATTGAACGGGAGTTTATGCTGTAGTTACATGCTGTGTATAATAGTAATGATCAATTTTCCTTGGTAAATTTTAAGATATTTTGTTATCTCTAAAAGGCAAGTTTTGCCACATCAGGTTGCAATGCAGAAAGAGTTAATTGGGAAGTGCCTCCTGTGCCCAGAGATACTGTCTGCTCTGATAGCAAAGGCTTTGCAGTGAAAGAAGCCAGAGCAACCTGCTGGAACAGGAAGAGGCTGGTAGCAATTAATGGGGAAGTTTGTTTCTGCTCTGCAGAAAGGCAATTGTCTAGTTAATCCCTTTCCTGCAGGGACTAACAATGAGCTGTGCCCAGCAGCACTGGGCTGCTGTGGGACACTTTGCCTTCTGTGGGTTGAGAGCCAGCCAAATACCTCGCACAGCCCAGCTTACAGCCATACTATTTTAAGACTTCCTCCTCCATAGAATTCCTTTGGTCCTGCTCATTAGATGCCCACTTAAAATATATTTAGGGCAAGGGCAGTTCCACGTTTGCTACTACATACTATGCTTTTTCTTCTGCTGCCTTTTTTCCACTGTCATGGTTCAGGGCAAGGGCTGAACCTCTACCTGGATTAAACAAGCAGCAGGTACTAGAGATGCTATATTTTGTTATAGGATAATGAACACTAACTCCAAACCACAGAGAAAGCTGAAAAGTCACATTATGTTTTGTAGTTCAGCGAGTATCTGTACTTCTTTTGACAGTTTTCTACATTTCACACTTAGTCATTCATGCCACCAAGCTTAAATTATATGAATTAAAAACTGTTTGGCAATCTTCCATTGTGTGGAACTCTGTGGCAGGGCATGGTTTAAGAAGCTTACTGTCGGACCAGTGCCATGATATGCAGACATGCCTGACAGCTGAATTCAGGCTTTTTCATGTTGTGGCTTATATTTTAATTACTTTGAAGAGTACTGTACTAAAAAGGAAATGCCAGATAGACTGTATCATGGCAGCCAGGGGAATACTGCAAAGCATCAGAACCTTCTGAGGTGAAACAACAATTAATGTGGGGAATGTTGGGTGGAGGAAAGGTTCAGGGATTATAACAAATTCGGTAATAACAAAAAAAGTGTAAACAACCCCTACTGCATGATCATTAAATTAGACAATTTTTTTTTTTTTTTACCAGAAACCCAAAGGCAAAATTTCTATTGCAATTTCTATAGCATAAATTATTCGGCAAATTACTAGAAACGCCTTCAAAGTCCAAAACTTAAAAATTCGCCATAAGACATGAAAACTTTTATGACTGTCGTTTTTTAAATGCTAAATGTTAGGAATACACCACAACCAGTCAGTTAAAAATTGATACTTTCCTCACTCAGCAAAACACTAATTTAGCGTTTTTAAAACACAGTAAGGAAAAACTTGACCAGCTCCATGAAGAGAAAAGCATCAAGGAGGAATGAAGAGCTGACTGAACACATTGCACAGACAAAATGGATGAGCTGCACAGGAAGATAGCTGTGTTTGGAAAGCTGAATATACAGAAAACCAATTGGGATATCTTTGCTTTTCTTCTCAGCCAATACCTGCACAAATGAACCATGGTTATTTCTCCATCAGATGCTTTGCTTTGACATATGTGAGAAGAGTACTCCATTATTTCCACCATTTGTACCACCCAAAATGGTACAAAATGCAATTCAGTATGAGCTTCACAAGTTAGGAGCCATTCACTGCCCTTGATCTGGGTAAGGAACTCCCATTGATCTCAGGGAGAAATGCAAGAACTAGAAAGCCCTCAAAAATAAATTGCAGACCAATCCTGCAGCAGCAGGAAATGGACTAGATCAATGAATATGTCTGTTCCATCTCTAATTTCTATGATTAAAGTTTGTGATCAAAGGCAACACAAGGCTCTAAGTATTACCACATTCAAAGAAGGAACCATGTCCAAGGACTAACACATTTCAGTAAGTGAGAGGCAAATGCCTTAGAAATTCCTCCAGTCAACGGCTGCAGTTCCCTTGAATTTTGCCAGGTTATTCTTCTATGTAGAGGAAATCAAAGCTTAGTGTATAGACCTTCTAATACTTGACAGAGACTATATTAGGTCTCCCTCCACCAAAGGTATTTTTAGAAAAGGGGAATGTAATTTGTATCTCTCTGAAAAGAATTCTACTAAAGTTGAATCCAGACAAAGGTACTTACTGTTTTAATTATCACTTGCAAAAACTCTGGTATAATGAAAGTTCAAAGTAAAATAAAGGCTCTTACAGGGCGGAAACAGATATATTATTCACATTAGGAACACATATGATTAGATCCTGGTTGTTCAGTCAGAAAAGTGTGAAGCAACGAGCTATGTGGGAATGACTGTCTACCTGCATCTTTTCCACTAACTTTTCAACAGTCCAGAGGATCAAGGCCTGGCTTGAGTTCTAAGGCAGCACCATGACATAGTGCACCCTTCAGCAGACTCCTGCACCTGGATGTCAGAAAGCAAAGAGTGATCCAGGACACCTACCAGGGCTTCCAGATCCTCAATCTTGCACAATCCTTGAAGTCAAGATTCCATTCAGGCTGTGTTGCAGAGGAACATGATTTTTTGGTGCCTCATTTATCCCATTTTTTTGTTCGGGGTTTTCTGCAAGGCGGATCATGATCATGAAGCCGTACTCTGGAATGGACATTTAAATCCATTTAGGCACCTTCATAGAGCCAAATGCACCTTAGAGTCTGCAGTTTTGAGTTTCTGTGGAATTTTCAGGTAGCTTGTGTTGCTGGTACTTCTTCATACTGCCACAAACTAGTATTTGGAGTGTTCACAGGAAGGAAAAGGATCAGGGAAAGGAAGGATTGGTGTTGCATGGATGTTTTCCTTCTACTTTCAGATGTTGCTGTGAAATTTACCTCTGTAAAAGCCTATCAAATATTTACTCTTTCTTGTCTCAAGTTTTTAGAGCTTATTTAAATCCACAGGTTTCTACCAGCACATGCAGCAGTATAGAATCAGTGACATGAAAATTCCACTTATGCTGAAATGAGAATAAATTCCTGGCAGGATGTGCATTTTTTCCATACCTAGAATTTCTGTCTGTGTTTCCAAAAGTGCATGTTCCCTTTTACCTTCCCAACTCTTTCCCTTACACTTTGTAGCTTCCTAACACAAGGCATGGTATATACCCTTTTACAAGGAAGAGGGTAAAAATAGCTTGTATTTATAACAGTACACTTCTATTAACAAACTATTCATGTCTGCTAATGCCATAAATATGCTAGTAATTGTTAAACTGAGGACTAGAAGAGTAAGAATATTATGGTGAAATTTATGCTTTTGGGGTCATTCTGGCATGACTAGTTTATTAAGACATGCAAACGAAGGTTTCAACAAGAATTAGTGGAAGAAGGAATCTGTTCCAACAGTTTACAAGAGGCAGGGTGTTTGTTGTGCTCATTTTAGGGTCCTGTTGGCTACCAATATAGTGTCCATGTTACTGCTCATGCAAATTTTGTACAAAAATCCTTCCTCATTACAAAGCATTTGGGATGATCACCTAACCCACTAGCATAAATTGTGCATAAACCACACTCAAACAGAATAGGGCTCCTCTTCTCCTTCCTCCCCCTTCTCCTCCCCTCTTTCAATCCCTACAAACTTTTCAGCAGATCACTGAGTTGTCTCCACTGCCTTTCGCACTTGCCATGGCTTTATTATGCTCGCAATCATTTTGTGTTCTAGTGCTTGATTACACACAGAGGCCCAGATTAAACACATTGATAACGATCACCCTCGAAGGTATAACTAGGCACAAAGCAAATTGTTTTTTCATGCACATTTTAATAGCTGCTTGGTTTTAGGTGGCACATTCTTGGCTCCCGGAGGCGATCAGAAAAGGGCTCTTACTCTGAGGAGGGAGCGCGCGCTGGGGCGTCGCACAGAACACTTCAGCCAGTGAACAAGTTCTAACAATAGCATGGCAGAGCCAGGGCTGCTGAAAACGGCTTCTAATTTTACTCAACTGGAACAATACTGTTCAGATCTTTATTTTTATCCTTCTTTACTCTGGGGACAAGGTGTTAACTCATCGGAAGGGTATGGCCCTTCAAGTTCACACCGCAAAACAACCACAAGACAATTGCTCTTTCTGTTTCTCTTTACCATGAGTTACTCAAATCTTCAATTAACTAAACAGAGAAGTGGCAATCATGTCACTGTGAGACACTGGAGACTTGCAGTCAATAATCCTCAGGAAGCAGACAGACAACTTTGGCAGCTAAGTCCTAACACAAGATTGCGTGTCATTTTCCAAACAGATATTTCAGATTCTTCAGGGTAGTGTTTCTGGATATATTTTGGCTCTAACTTCAATGATTTTAAAAATCTTCATTGTTTCTATTCCCCAAATAAAAATATGCTTATTAGACATCTTTTCCTTTCAGGAGTTTAAATACAATTTCACTTTGGTTTATTCTAACAGATACTGACCGACTCTTTATAAATGTATTGTGCAGACTTGGCATGACCATTTTGATCTATTTATAAAACAGAGAAAGTAATCAGAAATTCTAGAAATGTAAGAATAGACTATATAAGATATGATAGCTTTACAAAAACAAGACTTTTCCTGCAAGAGGATATTTCACTTACCTCTACTGTCAGTTCTAGGGGACACTTGTGATAGAAAAGCATTGATGATATAAAAAAACATAATGGTGAATAGTAAAGAATCACTGTGGTTCAGCTATGGAAAGAATTGTAACAAGGAAAATGAAAATATCCTGACAGTGATGCTGGTTTCAGGGGAAAAAAAAGTAATTTTAAGGGTTTTTTAAACTAAAAGTTGAAAATTTAGAAATTAAGATGAATGGTTATAAGAAATTATTTTAAATACTAAAACTGAATACTTCTTTGGTGTAACCTGTTATGGTTGTCAGCTGACACTTTTTGGATGTCAATTTTTTGTCCTTAGATCACCTGGGGAGTAATCCCATTTTCCTGCTGAACTTTTGTAACTGAAAGAACACTCAGAAAATAAATATTGCAAAACTAAATCATGTGTATTTTAAAAAAATATTATTTTTTTTTTCATTTGTTTCCAGCCATTTCCATGTGAATACCATGATGTCAATTTAGTGACATCATGATTTTTAGCTGTACCAGTATCTACCAGCACAGGAGAGCATTGGGGGAAATGTTCCTTTTCAAGAATAATGAAAGTGTTGGCTTTGGTCACATGTGTATTGACAAACTCAGGCTGCAGTTCAGATTATTTCCATCAAAAAATCAGTGTACTTGTGTTTTAACTCCTATTTCCTTGAGTGTCTGAGCTCTTGCCCTTGTGTGTGAACTTCTCCCTCATCTTCCAGTTTGCCTGCACCTCTCTTTGTATGGAAGACTTGTGTGGTCTGTGTTAGCTCTGGGGTCTTCCAGGTGTTCCTTCTGATTTACCATGTTTTGCAAGAACAATCTGTATATTAATCTCTTTCTCTTCATTGCAGGAATGCTCCAATTTGGTCAATCAGCAAAAGCAGACTAGAAGAGAATTAGACAGAGCAATCACACAGTATTTTGTGTCCCTCAGGTCATGTCTGCCTCCTTCTTGGTAACTGCTGCCAGTTTCCTAGGGGGAAACTGAATACATGCAGCACAACAAAGTGGACACCCTTTTTCACAGATCTCAATCTGATACCTAATAGGGATATAACTTCCTTCCATTGTGCAGCTTCTTGCCATGACAAATCAACTGCCTTTTATAGTTTCTATAATCCTTTTTCAGCCCCTCCTGTCCTCTCTCCCCACTGAAACCATATGGCTGGAAGGGTATCTCTGAGCAGAGAACTGTTTCTTTCCCTTTGCTTTCTGCCTTGACCATGAGATGCAAGGCAATTGAAATAACTTGCAACCACAACAAAACAGATGCTCTTTTTTGGAGAGCTTTTTTCCCAAGATTTGTAACCCTAGTCAAATGAACAGCCATGAAAAGAAGTGTATGTAAAAGGATTAAAGCAATTGGAAGAAGAATGTCTCAGAGGAGTTAAGAAAAAGAAGGGTCAGTGCAAATGTCCATGTTTGACAGACCTCATCCAGCCCTGCCAAACTATCTACAAATTTGTGAATGAAGGATATTAGAGTGTAAAATAAAAAGTACTTATAACCAGTCTGCAATTCTGCCCTGAGTCTTTCTGTGTCATTCATTGTCAGGCTCATTCAATAAGCCTAAGGTAATGAGAATTCACAGATCAGGCTTACAATGCGGCTGGAAAGTCCAAAACTAGCATCCTGCTTGTCTGTTCTAACAGAGAAGGTGAAAATTAAATGGGCATGGAAACTGAATTTCCTCTCATCCCTAGAAGTTTGCTACAGGCAGGCTACATGTATTGCTGCTAACCATGCTCTTTCTGTTATGTGGTTGAAGGCTTGAATCAAGAGGTCTGTCACTACAGCAGTTTTCAGAAATAGTAACTACTTTGAGACTAAATACACTTTTTATAAAGTCTCCAAAAATTGGAAGGAATCTTGCACTGTTGTGATTTGGCACATCACCATTACACTGTAGGGAAGCTGTACTGGATGGACACTCAAGTCCATCTTTGCAGACAAAAGTTATGAGACTGACTAGAAATGAAGCTCTAATGAATGATTTAGAAGAGGAGCCAAACAGATATGTAACATGCACTGAATGGCATCTACAGCTACTTCCTGAAATGATTTTCCAACCATAATAAGTCAAAGTTCAGAGAGGAAAAACATTTAAAATCAGCATCCAGAATAATGGAAAGTTCATACTTGCCTGTCTCCATTTTCCTGAGTCAATGTCATCCCTGTGCTTCTGCTTTCTCAATTAAGATGATTGCCATGAGATAGACACATTTCATGTACTGGTGATGTAAATCAGGAGGATGGCAATCAACAGAGGCATGAAGAGATGAAATCATTGCTAGTTTAGAGCTAGCTTTGAGTTCTGATTCTAATTCAGCTTACACTGTCAGCACAGTGGATTATAGGTGAGTGTATTTTTTAAATCAATACAATGTGCTGGCATTTAGTTTCTAAAATCAAAAATTGTGGCTCAGAGTTAATCCATAAAATCCTCTACCTTCTGACTTCTGAGCTCCTCCTGAGGTGCATTTGCCTAACAAGAATTTTAAAATGTTGTAAAATGAAAGAAGAGTCAGATGAGCTCCAAAAGTCAGATTATTGTCACTGTTTTTCCACTATGGTTTCTTTGTCAACCCACTAATTCCAAAAATAGGCCAAGGTTTAATCTTTATATTACAGTTTGTTTATGAGAAGATGATGTTTTATTGACATTTGAGCCACAAGAAATAACAAAATCTCATTCAGTAGAACTTTGAAATTAAAAATTGCACAGGCCCCACTCCTTTGTCATAAGTTAATTCTCTGTAAACATCCTTATTCTCTTTTCTCTCTTAGTATAATTTTACTTTTCCCACTCAGGCAGATTATTTTCCATAGCCCAGTATGACATTACTTCTTCCAAAAAAAATGTAGGTTTGAAAAATGAGACATTGTCATTATGAATTTATCAAGAACAATGTTCCAGGGAGCATCTGCAAATGTGATGCAGGGCAAAATTGACATTTCCTCCCATAAACATAGAAGAAATGGCAATATCCTGGATCTGTTCTGTGAGAATTCACTCCTTTTCACTGATGTTTTCTAGGTAGGAAAATTAGACCTCAGTCTGCCAACGTCAGGATGTATCATTGCATCTGTCAATGGCATTAGAAGGCAATGTGAATATCCAGACCAGTCAGCAGAAAACCATGTGCAACTTGATAGCAGTGGCACAGCAGAGAACAAGGAACTGTCTACAGACCCAAAAACACTGTTAGTGAAATCCCATTTATTGCCTCCAGTGGTCTTGCCTTCTCTCCTCTCTGTTTACATGTAACAAATGCAGTAAAACAACATTGGTCTCAGAATCAGACTGAGAAGAGAATCAGGCTTTAGTGTCCAGAAGTAGGTCAAGGGCTGTGTTTGTCAATACAGGAGAATGCTGGAGCTGGCAGGCCACGGGCAGCAAATGGCACAACCAGCCAGAGATACCAGCCAGTGGCACACAGCCATCCCCCAAAAGAAAGGCACCTTCAGAGTCTGGGCCCCTGAAGAGGAAATTAGCAGCCATATCTCTGGACACTCAAAATAAATCTTCTCCATTAGATTGCACTTTATATGCACTTGATTTTTCACTGGAGTTAAATTTCCATTACCTTATTTTCCTTGCAGACTGGGGAAGAAAATACAAATTGAGTATTTTGGCACTTAAAAAGAAAAAGTAGTGAATATGCAGCCTGAAGGAGCTCAGAGGGTTGATTTCTGTTCCCTCCAGTAGGTATAAGAAAAACAAAATAATGGAAGCTTGACTCAAGTAAGTGAATAAATGAATTTACAAGGGATAAGCTAATTTCTGTCTTGGACTGCCTGTAATTATGAATGTTTATTAACTAAATGCCTGTCTGGATTTTGGAGGGGAAGAGTACAGGATTCCCTGGAGCAATGCAGCTCAAACAGAACTATCAGTCAAGTTTTTTAAAAAAAAGAAGTCCAAGCAGAATGTCAAACAGCACAAAACTTCCAGTGCTACTGGTGGGTTTAACATTGCCTGAATGAGCAAGCCTTGCCTGCACAGTGAGCCCATTGACTGCTCAGGAACCACCAGCACGAGTAAGGGAATATCAGGAATGACTGGGTGCTCTGTCCTGCTGTGATAAAAAACAGGTGGCCAAAGCCCAGTCCAGCAGGAGACCAAAGCATGTGAGCACACTTACTGACTTCAAAGGCACAGCCCACATGTTTAATGTTAAGGATGTGCTAAAGTCTTTTGCTAAACTGGAGCTCATGAGATTTCAGAGATCTTCACTCCCAATGACTTTGGGGTTAGCTGAAGTAGCCTGTTAAGTTTGTATTTCCCCAAAGGATAGCACCAAGATTTTCTCCTGCTGTTTTGGTAAAAAAATAAGGAAATCTTAGACTTTTTTTCCTTTAGGGAGTCATCCAATCAGTCTTAGAAGGGAATTTTCCCACTAACAGTCTTTAAAAAAAAAAATAGGAAAAAAACACAAACACTAAAATGTTTCTTTCTTCCAATATATTACAGATTACAGATACATTAATATCTTGTATGCTGAGGCTTGGAGAATGTTGGAATCAGCAATGAAAAAACCAGCTATAGCAGACATAGATTTTTAATCTCTTCACTTCAAGATATTTTGAAGTAGCTCATAATTTGCATAGGCTCTGTACACACAGTGCTGTGCAAGTCTATTTGAGTGCACAACTGCTTTTGTACATGCAAGCCACAGGGCTGCACAAACCAGAGGATAGATGCCCAAGTGGTCATTTGTACATAAATATCCCAATTACAGACCAGCCTTGGCAGGAATACCTACAGCTGTAAACAGTTACACTTAGCAGATTTGAATGCAAATCTTGGTATTGTCTTTTTTACTATATAGGAATGTAGGATGTAAAGAGAAATCCTGGAGCTGTGAATTTATCTCCTGCAAACTTAGAAAATGTTGTCCCATACTGAGTTGATTTAGCCTCTTACTGAACCAAATACATCTCTTTTTTACCCCTCCTATTCCTTGTTAGTAAGAAATTCATTCTAATTTTCCAGTCTAAATATATTCATGTTCAGTTTTTGAGCAGTTACTTTTGAGTTACTTTACCTTAATCATCTCTTCTGACTTCCTGCTTTCATGTGTATGTGTACTGAGAAAAAATTCATTTCTCTCCCCTCTCAATCTTTTTCTCTTTATGAACTAATTGGATTCGTATTTCTTCATCTGTGCAGGCACAGCCCTCAGACAGGTGTGGTGCTCAGGCTGCATCACCGAGGAGCAATCCGAGCTGGCAGAGTGATTCAGTGACACACCTGTGAGTCAACAGCTCTGCCCAGCTTTCCCTGTGCTGAACATTGGTAGTCATCTGTCTTGTGCTGCTTCCAGCAGTCATGGCTCCTGGCTGTTCAACTACCACATTATAACCATGGGAGAAAATAGCCCTGTAAAACAAAGGTTTCATCTAAAAAGAGAATCTGGCTTTTAGAAATTGGATTATAATTTATTTTAACAATGCAATTTCTGCTCTGCAGAATGGACAGAGCACTTCACAGTGTCTCCCTGGGCTGTCATCAGACATTAGTCTCCTGTTGCTGCCAGCACTTTGCACTATGCACACTGTTCTAGGTATGCCTTTCATGTCTGGCCACTGAGAATGTTTCCTGGCTCATCTCTAGAAGACCTACGTTTTCATTTCAGCTCTCATGCCTACCCTAAACCCAATGGCATGATTGCTTGGCCCCTGCACTCAGGATCGTGTGTTGCACACCACAGCCACTGCTCACCAAACAAAAACTAACAACCTGTGGTCTTTTATTATGAAGGATTACTGCTGGAGTGTGAGTCATTTTGCTGCTCCTAGCACATTTGTGTCAGCTGCCTGAAGTGCCTCATGAGGGATGGAAAGGTACTGTAGCATACTCAGGGATTTTGTCTTTTGTTCCAGGATCCCAGATGCTCTGTATTTGCAAAAGGATATTCTGCATATGTGTCTGTCAGCCCTCAAAATGCTCAGGAGCCTTACCCTGTCCTTCATGATCAATGTAGTTTCAACTACTACACTGCAGAGGTTTAGTATCAGCTTATTCACACATTGCTTTCTTTGGTGAGATCACATGCTCATGTCCCACCCAAAGGTAAAGTAATTGGATTTCTGTGTTCCAAAATCTCAGTAATTTCATCCTTTCCAGTACTAAGATACATCTTTCCCTGTGTATCAGAGCTCTGGTGACAATTGCAGTAGTCTGCTTCCTTTACTTCTTACAGCCCATCTTCTAGAACCCCACAAGGTGTATCCAAGGTGTATCTTACCTTGCTGTTCAGTTCTGAGGTGCCTCAATTAACCTTGAGCCCAAACACGTTTTTTTCCTCCAATGCCAGAGACATGCATTTGAAAGTCTAGCCCTCCAGGAACAGCCTTCAATACCAGAGACCAAGCCTTCCCTCTGTCTAGTGCCAGGTGCACTTAAAAATTAATCAATATACAAATCCTGAACAAGGGCTAACATCATCACCATGTTTTGTTTGTGTGAGAGCCAGTCAGACAGACACATCTGCTTTTCACTTAACCCTGCCCAGGCCACCTTATTGCCAGTCTGGGTTGGCACAGAAGAAAAACCAAACAGTTTTGCATTATCAGAAACAATCTTTTTGACCCTTTTTATTTTTCTCCTGAAGACATCTTACTTTTATAGACATGATATTTATTTGATGTCCCCTAAATTTAAAAAAAAAAAAAAAAAAAAAAAAAACCAACTTGTAGTAATTTACTCATACATTTAAGGGAGAGGGAAGCAGACTGTTGACAGGAGAGTATCCCTAGAATGGTTTTTGCTTTAGGCATAAATTTGTGGTGCATGGTCCAAAGGAACAATCACAGTTGCTTAGAGGTGTGTCTATGTAGACATAGTCACCATAGTTCCAGGGCTGCCTTGCTTGATAGTACTTAAAGCCTGATATATCACTTACATTTTTCTTTACTCCTTCAAATGCCTGTTTGTTGGTATCTCACCATACGCCCACTATGTGCTAACTGTCTCAAGAGTTCACAGGCTTCTGATAAGCATGTGCAGAATCTAGAAAGATAAGTTAGGCATCCCTATAAATCACTGAACTTCTTCCCACCCTTTAGTTCCTAAACACTCTACATTTTTCTGAGTGCAGCTGGAGTCTCTCAAAAGTCAACAGATGTCTAGGATCAGAAGCACGAGTGTTCTGACTGGTTCTGTGCTTGTTTCAACAGGTGTATTGTTACCTCTTCACAGCAGGACTGACAGTTCCCTCTGCACAGTGCTCCCTGAAGCTAAAGAAATTCTCTGTGTCCTCACTGTCTACATGTCCAATGCTCTTCTGTCTTCAGCTCACCAGGAAGCAGCCTCCACCTCCTCCAATATATGCTTTGCTTGGCTTTGCATGTTGGGTGAAAGCCAGTTGGGTGACTGCTCTTCCTTTCTCACATTGATGATGTTTTGGTGTTGAACTGGAGCACAGTCCAACAAAGTCTACAAAGACTTGTAGCTCCCTATCTTTCTACATGGGGAGCCCCACGTGTCATTCTTATGTGACAGCTAATTGAAACTTTAATTTTTCTAATTATGATTATTGTCTAAGATCAAGCTATGAGCATTCATACATATATAGTGCCATATTTTCTCCTAGAACAGGGTCCCTCCTCTAGCTCAGGGCTACTAAACTCTCCAATGTCTTGTTTCATTAATTTCTTGATGACCTATGCCTACCTGTGGATTCAGGCTATTTTCACTGTAAGCTGCTTTCCCTTGGCTGCAGTTTTGCAGTCTAACTTTCTGTAAACACTGGGATTATATTGGGCCTGGCTATATAATATAGCTGCATTAGAAAGATTTCTATTCATCAAAGGAAATAGAAAACCTAAAGAGTTTTACAGCAAGCACCAATGAAATTATAAGCCAGATCAGAGGATCTCAAGCTATGGTCTGAGTTATGTTAGTCTAGCAGCAAGGTTGAGAGATTCATTTTCCCAAAAAAGCAGGGTGGCTGCATATAGACTTGTTCATACTTATTACTTACTTATTCAGAGAGATCCTTGCTTTTTGCCATCACTAACTTACATGTAGAGATTATATGGAATATGTTTGTAGATATTGTGCAAACAACTGAACTGCTTGAACAATCATCAGCCACTGCTCAAGGCTTGACCTGGCATGTTGTGTGTATGTGTGACTGGTATAGATGCAGCCTACAGCACTTGGAGAAATCTGTTCATCCATGTAGCCCTGTTGCCAGCAGAATAAACATTTGTCTTTTTAGGCATTCACATTCCTTCATTTTTGTTCAAGTCTCATCTAAGTTTCTTTCTACTTTATCATTTGAGGATACTGTTTTACAGCCATCACCCTAATGATCTGAATCCTGGGTATCCTTTATGGCATCTGGGACTTGTTTTATTCCAGTTTCTTTTCTAACTCCTCTCCTTGACTTTTTACAGAGAGTACAAACTCTTCTGTGATGCAAAGCATAGTTTATTTGGAAACCCAACAGTCCAAGCATCTCTCCCTCTTATATTTTTTACTGTAAGTCAATAATGGTTTTTTTTTTTAATTATTTCAAGACCTAGCATCTACTTCATTATAAACCTTAGGGTACCTCAGTAATAATACAAAAAGACCATGTTCTATAAGTGGTCCTTTTTTAACAGAGCTGATTTCAAAGATGTTTGCTGCCCAGCAGCAAGGCAAAGGCTGATTTCCTCATGCTGTTCTCAAGCTCTTCTTCCTTACAGCCTGTGGTCCTTATACTGGGTATTAAGGAGAAATTATTTACAGGAAGAGTGGCCAAACACTGGAACAGGTTTCCTAGGGAGGTGGTTGATGCCCCAAGTCTATCAGTGTTTAAGAGGCATTTGGACAATGACATACTTCAACTTTTGGTCAGGCCTGAAGAGCTCAGGCAGGTAGACTGGATGATCACGGAGGTCCCTTCCAACTGAAATATTCTATTCTATTCTATTCTATTCTATTCTATTCTATTCTATTCTATTCTATTCTATTCTATTCTATTCTATTCTATTCTATTCTATTCTATTCCCTTTTTTCAGGTTCAGCCTAGGTTCTACAGGAAGGAAGCCACCACTTAAGCTATTCTCTCACTCACTTTCCTCTGGTAAGCCATCTAGTAAGAGTAAGCCAAAAAACCCTATTTGTTCTTTCACCCCAGGTTCTGAGCTGCCTCAGGTGACCTGCAAAGAGGAAAGGGATCCTTGCTCCACTCCATGCAGACATTGTTCAAGTCACAGTCTAGAAATCAGTTCCTTAGGTACCAGCCTTTAAACAATATCACAAAACATCCATTGCTGAAGAAAGACATCTGCATCCTCTGGCTTATGTAAAACAAACATCTGGCAGCCATGGCTTCCTCTTAGCTTTCTGTTGTATGTAGTAAATGGAAGTCTCAGATCCCACAACTGTCATTTGGCTTCAGCAAGCACTATGACTCTCCTTTTGTGAGAAATGAAGAATAATCTGGCTAAATCCCAGTTTCAGAGTGAGTAAACACCAAAGGTCCAGTCCCTCCTGCTGTTGCTAAAAGCTGGCTTCCCACTTCCAGGGATTAACAAACTATGCAGACATTCTTAGGAACTGAAAAATCAGCAGACTTCTGCTTTGCAAGCTCCATCAGAAATGAGTAAAGCTGCTTCCCATTTCACTGCCATAACCAGCAATTTTCAAAGACTTGGATCAACAGTGATATTAATATCAAGCAAACTTTTCATTCTCAACTTTTAAATCTTGATGACTCTCAAGTGAAGTGGAGTCTTCAGCAAATTTGGCCTAAATTATTTCTGAACAGATAAATACTCAAATATCATATTATAATAAGCTAAATCCAGAGACCTAGCACACAATAAAAGCAATGAAAAAGGCATCAGTGCCTGCAAGAGGTTTCTGGGGTCCCAACACTCTCAGGGAAGATTATGGCCCTGGTTCACTCTGTGTTCCCATAATCATTCCCAAACCAGAAGTCCCTGCTGAGGCTGTAACAATGCACACTGTATATACTGCCCTGCCATTGTCTCTTTGGCCTTTGCCTAGGGAAAATACACTGATTCTGCTGACAGTGAAGGCTCTGCAGCCACAGAGCTGGAAACTAGATTTTTCTCCAACACAAACAAAAGTAAGTTAAAAGGGAGAGAAAACACACAGGGGAACAGTTTCTATATCTCAGTGGAGCTGGATCCTTTCTCATCTCAACTGTGCTCTGAGAAATGAAAACACAGGTAACACAGGCAATGACTACAGGGTCTTTGTTAAAAGGGAGGGCTGCAGTGACCCTCTGAAAGTTTCTTTACTGGTTTGTTTCCCCAAAATGAGACATAGATCTTTACTATCCAGAAGATAAGTATTTTACCTGTATAATTACCTCAGGCTCCTTCAAGCCTCAAGAGGAAAAAGATTTTTGGTTTCATAACTGGCAGTACTCAGGCAGAAAGTGGTCATGGAGTGACCTGTGAATTGCATACAATCATTTGTGCCATTTTGAGACTTCTAAATAATTGAGTTACTATCAAGAACCCATCTTCTACTAAAATAGTTGTCATTGCTGATCACTAAATTTTCCACCTTAAAGCAGACTTTTTGTATTTTTTCTGTAAATCCAGGTACTCCCTGTAGTATTCCATAGGGGCTATCAAGCTAGTATGACTACAGTAAGAATCACAAGATTTGCTTTTTCTACCTTCCCCAAAGTACACATCCACCTCACCCCACTAGACTTCTAAAAAGTTTTTTATTATTTGGTCACATTTATTTGCCTAGGAAGTTAATGGCAGCAGAATGAACAGAACTGTGGTCAGATCTGCTACTAGTAAAAAGCAGAATAAGTGAGATGCAGAAGCTGAGGTAGTTAGTAGGGTGATTAGTGGAGGTAGAACAGGGCTTGCTTATCATACAAATTTGCCTTTGACATTTCTCAGTGCACAGTCTGTCTCCCAAGATCAAAATTTAGTGATCTACTGCAACAATGACAATAAAGACCCTGTTACCAGTGTTGAATCAATGGCCTTTGCACTGTATGAACAGTAGAAAATACATGCATAAGCCTGGCAGCTGCTAAACTCATTGATATATAACACCAGTCCCAAAATAGTGATATTTCACTTCTGGAGCTTTATAAATTGTTAAAGAAATTAAATCTGCCTTTGGGAAATAATGTTTCTCTATGTATCATCTAATCCATTCCCTTCCTCCTCCCCTCCCTCCGAGATTAAAACAAATAGTGCTGAATCTATAAATCATCCCTATTGGCACTGGAAAGCCCTCAGAGATGTTCTTTTTGTGCCATTTCAGTAGACAGAAAGTCTAATGTACAGAGAGGTGATGTTGCTTTTTTAAATTTTTTTTTTTGTAAGTAGAGAGTCAGAAAAACATGTCCCTCCTTGATCTCTTCATTGTACATCAATATTTCTTCAGTTGTATAAAGTTGTTGCACACGCTCCAAGTGGTTTCAGTGGAAATCACTGGGAAATGGAGCATGCCTGGGAATTTTTGCTTTAATTTTCTTGTGTAGAGAGGTGCATCTTGAAACACCATTTAAACACTGCAGGCAATGCCAGTAACAGGACTGAGCCAGTCACTCTGTCCTGAAATAAATATGGTTTTGAAAACTCATTTGCAGAAATTTAACCTCCATTGCTTGTTTTTCAGTGAGCACAGTCTCCCAGCCTATAACTGGATAAGTAATGATCCAAGAACTTGATTTGTATGATGAAAATTCAAGTTGAGAATTTCAGTAGTTTACTTAAAATTACTTTTCTCCTATTATTCCTGAGGGTAAACTACTTTCCTAGACATTGATCCTGGTTTTTTGCAAATGTTGGTCAAGCATTTCTGAAACATCCACCCACTTCCATTTTTCAGTAACATGAACTGTCTTTTTTTCACCCACCCATCATTTCTTTAGTCTCATTTCCTTTGCTTTAACTTGAAGAACTAGGGAAAACTAAAAGATTTTTTAGAACTTCTGAGCTTGGTAAACATGAGCTTTACATTAGAATTTCTATCAGTTACAGCAAATTCATAACCAAAAAGAGACAGCCTTTTCCCATCCCTCATTTTCCCTCTCATTGCCAAAGGGGAACACAAACAACCTCCCAAAAAACCTAGGACAAAACTAACATTTTCTAGTAAGAGATCAGAAAGCTAATTTACTCAGGAAACAAGTAAAATAGCTGTGTGGGCTGCACCTTTTTCACTTTTACTGTGCAAGGTACAATCAAAGCAGAATTCCCAGTCACACTGTGCTCCTTTCCACTGCAATAGCTCTCCTCAGCAGAGTCACCTTTAGAGCAAATGCTAAAGCATGAATGGTGTAGATCCACCTCAGCACATCACTGCAGCATTTGAAACACCCCTTTGTATTTTAGGATATAAAATTAGCTGATAGGAGTCTGAGTCCTTAAATCTACTTGCTTAACTGAGCATATAGAGAGCCTGCCAGTAACTGTGCCATCACTGTGTGTGTGTAGTTAAGAGCATGGAAGTATCTTTGGAACTTAAGAGAGGGAAAGATATCCTGCTTTATCACAGCAAATTGCATCACTCTGATCTTAGAAATATTTAGGTCTTTGTAAGCTTTCTCTCCTAATCTCTGGTTTGGTAGGCATGAGCTGGCTTCCTCTTGCTACGTCAGTGAGGTATCACCATCTCTGCAGAGCAGGTCTGAGAGTCTGTGGGACCCCAGGAAGGGGTGGGGGAGCTCTGCAGTCTCATACATGTTTTATTCTCCAACTGAGCATTTTTCACAAATGCTCCATCCATACACAGGTGCTTGTCTCTGAACAACTCCCTTCCCACCTCCTGACACAGCTACCTGGAAATAAATTTTTGCTGAGGAGTTAAAGCCTTGGTTTACTCTGTGTTGCCCCCATATTGAATCAGCATCTGCTGCCATCACATAATACAGGTACAGCCCTCATCCAGCAGGGCTGATCGTATCACATCATCTGGCCTGGCATTTGTCTGTCACGCTGGGGCAGGGAATGTGATACCAAGCTGACAAAAAGCAGCACAGGGCCCTGCCTGGAGAGCCCCTTTGTTCATCTAAGCCTCCCCTGCTGCTTTTGTAACTCCAAATGGATTTCTGATTCCCTATCTCCTGGCCTTTTCCAGCCAAATGGTTTGGTGAGATCACAAGGCAGCAGGTGCTGCTCCGCTCAACATTTGCACCTTCCAATCCAAACACACCTCTCCCCACCGACCCTTAAAATCAATCAAAGGGACTTATCAGTTTGTTTTAAGCTTTGATGTTTGTCTGGGGTTTGTTTATCTTGCAGTTTATTCCTGGGAGTATGTTCTTGACATCTTGGAGTAGGTGGTAATTAGCAACAAGGAAGAAGGGCTGAGATAAGAGGTGGAATTTGAAAGTGGTGATACTTGGTGAGGCAGCTGTGCCACATCCCCTCCTGCTTTCACCTCGACCACTGAGGCCAGCCAGAGGCAGCAAAGGGCGAACAGCACCACCCTGCCCTTCCAACAAGCACTGCTGGCTGTGCTGTGCTGCCTGTGTGCCCCTCTGGGGACAGCAGCACATGAGGGGGGCTCTGTGGCACCTTGCCACCTTGCTGCCCCCTCTGCTTCACATGCACTCCTGAGGCTGCCTCTGAAGACCCCTTTTTTTTCTTTTTTTTTTTTCCTTTTTTTTTTTATTCTGTTGGAACAAACTTTCTGCCTGTTGGTTTGCTGCAAGAGCAATTTGCTTAAAAGAAAGCATGAGGATCAGGTCTTGCTGCTGTGTGACAACCTACACTTCTGCTGTCCTACAAAGACCAAAGATGACTCAATTGCTTCCTTTATAGGAAGAATAAATCTGCTGTGTCTCTGCATTTATGGTGTTCTCTATCCCCACATGCAGGGGCATATGCTGGGATGTAAAGAAGCACACACAGCCACACCCTGTACAGACTGCCTGGTGTGCTCACACTGATATGGGATAGCTCCAGTCAGCAGCTAAGCCCTGTGCAGCCACTTGCTCACTTCTCACACCCTCCACGGGATGGAGAGGGAAATTGAGATACAAAAGGTAAAACTCATGAGTTAAGAACAGCTTAATAATTGGAATATTATAATAATAATGACAAGTATAGAGAGAAAGGAGTAAAACCCAAGAGAAAGAAGTGATGCACAATAAAATCACTCACCCCCCCATTCACTGATGCCCATCTTGTCCCTCAGTGAGCAGCTCCCAGTCAATTCCCTCCAGTTAATACACTGTTTGTAATGTTCTGTAGCACAGAATATCCCTTTGGCCAGCTCAGGTCAGCTGTCCTGGCCCTGCTCCCTCCTGGCTTCTTGTGCACCTGCTCGAAGGCAGAGCATGAGACCTGAAAAGTCCTTGATTTAGAGTAAGCACTACTTAGCAACAACCAAAACATCAGTGTCTTATCAACATTATTCTCATACTAAATCCAAAGCACTGCTCTGTACCAGCTATTAAGAAGAAAATTAACTCTATCCTAGCCCAAACCAGGACACATACACACATACAGAGAGGCAAAGAGCTGTGAGAGGTCAGGGCAAACATTTCTGCTCTGAACAGCCTTGGACTTAGCAGGTTTAAAATATGAAGCCAGGCCTGGACCTGGATTTTCAGATAGCCTCTATCTTTATAACCCTCCCAACAGTATTCCACATAGTAGTGTAAGCCTTGAGTACATAGTATGGAAGGAAAAGCACAGTAACCAAGTCCCACACTGCACAGCCTGCTGTAGGATAGGGTGGCACACACTGCACACATTGCATTCTCAGCAGAGGAGGGACTCTTGCAGTCATGCTGCTCCTCAAGTGTCCAGGCAGGCACAAAAAATAGTTATTCTCTGTCCTGGCTTGTGGAGAAGGCCAGAGTTCAGAGAGTGGTGTAAAGCAGGAGGGTTTTAGAGGCCAGCTGAAATAAAAGGCCCCTGGTCTGAGCTGGGCCACAAAGTTACTTTCACAGTGAGTGAGCCCTAATGGATAAAGAGAACCACTGCCATGGTTTATCTTATAAGCAGGCAAGACCAGGACTGAATTCAGAGCAACCAGATCATGATCAACTCCCACTTGCACTCCTCTCGTTACAGGGTGGGGATCAGTACTTTGAAGTCCAAATTTTTATTATGTTTGTAACATTTCTCAAGGCTCCAAAACACTGATGTTTGTAAAAGAGATGAGAAATGCTTTTTGATTTGAGTTCGGTTTTATACATTCTCTTTGGTTGGTTGGTTAGTTTTGGATGTTTTGTTTGCTGATTTTTTTTTTTTTCCCAAGGCAAAATTACACATTGAAATCAACCTGAATAACTATATGAGTGAAAATCCTCTGCCTTTCTCAAGAACAGGCTCTGGGCAAACTATTTCACCCAGCTGTACTCTGGAGGATCCCTGTGGGAGGGAAGCTCACTTGGCAAGGCACTCTCTGCTCAAGCAGTAGATGACTTCACTCTCATTATGCACATAATCTTTTCCTACACAGTGTACATCAAACCAAAATTATACTGCATGTGTTAAGCTTGTAAGTGCACCATTTTATAATGATCACATTGCTTGTGTCCCAGGGACATTGTAAAGAGGGTAATTCTGCCACTGCTTAAGATCCTATCTGTTGCCAATAAGCAGCTGGGCTGTAGCTTCATACACTAAGAAGAGAGTACTTAATAAAAAACAGCCTCAGCTTTGAGGTTGCCCTGAAATTAAATGTATTTTATGACAACTCTTGCTCCATAACAGTATCTCCATTTACAAGTGACAAGTCACCATTTCTAAATACTCCCAAGCACTGCAAATACCTGTCACTAGATATTGTGCTAGAACCATTTGTTTCTAATGGAGCTGTCTTTTCCTGTTGGCATTGATTTATCTTACAGACATCAGAATATTAACAGATGCCATCCTTTCACACGTGTAGGAAGACAGTATGACAATGTAGAGTTCATAATCCTGAAACTGTTAAGTCCTTTACTATATTAGACATCAAACATTGTAAAAAATGAACAATAACAATAAAAAAAATTTAAATAACCCATGTATTTGCATTCTGCCTATTTATAGCTTATGAATGTAGAGTTTTGCATCTGTTTTGTTCTACATGAAACTCAGCAACATAGTCCATTTTCTGTTCCAATGTTTAGTGTCAACAGAAGTTTAGGATCTAGTTCTGGTCCCCACTGAAGTCATGGGAATCTTATACTTGATGTTAATGGAAATTGGATCAGGCCAGTAACTGGAGATGCTGAAAAGAATCCCAGATGCTGCATAACAAATGAACTATCCTCTGAGCTAGTCCCTCTGCTCTGGGAAGCTGCCCCTGGGAATTGCTGCTACCTTTCTGTGGAAGGGCTGAAAAGAAAACGGATGTCAGATGTCAAAGCTGCAGTTTTAGTGATTCAGAAAGTTCTAAGAACTCTACACAAATAGGACCCTGGAAAATGAAAGAGCTGTTTGGGCTTTGACTGGGGAACAGAGACATTTGGAAATAGCAAATCATGCTGCTAATTTTTCCTTTGATAGAGCAGGTTAGCATGGTTTGAACCTGGTTCCCTGAACAATTGTGAGACAGAATTCTCCAGCTCTTCACATGTCAAATTTAAAGCAAAACAAAACAGGTTAGTATTTTTTTTTCATTACTCAGAGCCCATTTTATTTGCCTAGCAGTTTCCATGTCAGATCAGTTGTGAAAGCTGCAAGAAAACCTGAATGTTTTGTGATTTCTCCCAAAAGCTTTGCAAAGGGGACAGCCATTCTGCTGTGGTGTGTGGCATTTACCTCCTGCCAACATTAAAAAGGTGCATCCACCTTGGATCTAGTCATGGCGTTGATATGCAGAGGTGGAACCACAGTTAAAGAAGAGGATGTAGTGATTCAACCTTTCTTGCAAAATGACTCAAAGAGGAAATTGCATGCTCTGAAATGACATACCTAACTGTAACCTGTTGTGACCATGCCTGCCTGCCCTATCATACTCTGTGTGTCTCTTGGAATTAGACAGATGTGCCAGGCACAATTCAGCTATAAACCAGTACAAAGGCAGAGAGCTTCCTATTTGTCTGCCATACTTTAAACAGCTCATAGGTCCCAAAATCTTGCTGCCACTATGATGCAATTTGGTGTCACTGTCACACCCAGGGGAAGTTTATGTGAGTAAGAGGAGTGTACAAAACAAACACAAAACGCACATAAAAGTTATCAGAAAAAAAAAGGGACTGTGAAAAGAAAAAAAGTGTACCTAGTGTGAATTATTTACTTTTCTTCATTCATAATTGTCAGCAAATAGAATAGTAATGAATCCTTCTCTAGAAACAAACAAAAAAAAAAAAAAAAACAACTGCTGGCAGTGACAGGAGGTTTTCACATCAGAGTATGGACTCCTGTTATATTCTAATCCTACAATACAATAAAATTGTTTTGTAATTAAGGCATGTTTATTCCTAGTCATCTGCTACAGAATTTCCACTAAAACTTGCACAAATTGCTTTCCTTTCTTTTTTTTTTTTTTTTTTTTTTTTAATAAAACCCTTCTACCTTGCTCATTTTGACAATAAGTAGAAATAAACATTAAGTTAGCACAGAACAAATGACCCGAAAGGAATGAGTTAGTCTTGTACTAATGCACTACTGCAGTTCAGGTAAATTAGCTGGTTTATGAGTAGGTCTCTTTGGTTATCTGAACAACAGATACAGAACAACATACAGAATATGAACTTCAGCCATGTTTTCTGAGAACAGGGTAGCAATACATTTATCTTTGCCTATTTGTGGAGACATCAATGGAACCTTGACATTTTGTTGCATTAAAAGAAGCCTGAGATTTCCCTACTCAGTATGTTTTTAAAATAGCAGCAAAAACCACAACTGAAAGTTTCTTGCTGCCTTTCTGCTCACTGTAAAAGAAAATTCATTATAACCAGATTATTTGCATGGATGGTGAGTTTTGCCTCATTGACTTGGGTGAATCTGTCACTTGACAACTAGACCACAGCACTGAGTGCCATATCCATCATTTCTTGAGCAGCTCCAGGGATGTTGACTTCACCTCCCTGGACAGTCCACTCTAATGCTTAACAGCCCTTTCCATGAAGAAATTCTTCCTGGTGTCCTTCCTAAACCTCCCCTGGTGAAACCTGTGGCCATTTCTTGTTGTTCTATCCCTTGCTGCCTGAGAGGAGACCAACCCTCACTTGTCCACTCCTCCCCTCCAGTGGTTGTAGGGGGTGATAAGGTCTACCTGAGCCTCCTTTTCTCCAGGCTAAACACCCACAGCTCGCTCAGCTGCTCCTCATACAACTTAACTCTCTAGACCTTCACCAGCTCCTCTGGACATGCTTGAGATCTGGCCTCAGCCATGCAGAGCACAGTGGGACAATCCCTGCCCTGGTCCTGCTGGCCACACTATTCTTTGATGCTGTTTTTGATACTTCTCATAATCCACATCAAGATTTTTCTTAGAGCAGTGATGATCTATTGTGAAAGTTTTGATAAATTTATTCCGTCTCTCTTGTATCAGATCCCTAGCTGTGAAATGGCTTTGCTCCTCCATTTTGCACATGGTTTGTCTGTTTAAACTCCAGTTTCTCTCAAAAACATATCTTTTCTGTACTCAGTAGCCTGTTAGGATTCACATTGGGTGACAGACCCACATATTTCTGTAACAGCAAAAATAGTGAGTCTTCAGGTATTCTTAAAGATAAACTTTCATCTAGAGCAAAAATTTCTATATTTTGTTCTAGAAAAAAACACCCAGAAAAATATCCCTGGAACTGCCTTACTAACTCCAAGTGAATCTTCTCACTCAGTTAAGGTTAAGGATGAACCAGATGTTTACACAAGCAAAAGGCATCTCACCAGAATTTTTCTGGGGACAAAGGGCTTTGTGAAATCTTAGAATGTCTGAAAAGTGATTAGGAGGCTGAAGTAACATGCTTTCTTAGCAAAGTCCTAGTATAAACTGTGGCAGAGGGAACTGATAGGAGGGTTCTTGTAAATGTCTCATGAAAGGCTTATCCCAAAGGTCTCTCAGAAATGTGCCCTTCCAAAGAGGACAATAACCATGAAAACACAGAAGAGCTTATGATTTTATGTTTTCCCCATAGTTTTGCAGCATTCTGGTGTTTTATAGCACTAACAAACTATGACATTTGGCTTTCTCATGAGACTTTCCTAACTTGTGGGGATACCACAAAAGTACCAGATGACATGATAATCTGGCAACATATATCCCTCACTTAGGCATTAAAAAAGCCAATAAAATCACAGAACAACTAACATACTGAGTTACTCAATTATATAAGTGGTTCAGCCAAATTTCATTTTTTCCCCTCTTTCCTTTCTGTCTGTTTTGATCTCATAGCACAGAGCCCCAGTAAGGGTTCAACAAGCAGGGCCAGTCTTGCTCACACAGGCAGAAAACTTAATTTGGGGATTGGTTTTAGCCAACTAGATATGACAATGGCCAGTTCCCACTAACAGTTTGAGACTGATGAGCAGATAATCTGCTTGCCACGAAGAGAAGGTTAACCAATCTACACTGCTCCTCTCTCTCTGTTACTCCTCAGTTTGGCACTAGAATCTCTAGCCACAGACACAGAAATTGTTCTGTAATGACAGGCATCACCAAATATAAACAGCTAGCAACCCTAAAATCAGACCCACTGGCTGTCTCTTGGTTTGGTGATAGGTTTTATTATACCTTCCAACTGGCATGCAAATTTTAAAGTTAACTTAACCCATTACAAGACCCTTTTAACTAATGGTTGAACCTGCTACTTTATGTATCACTCTCTTCACTCTTTTGAAGAGTTTTGCCAGCACAAAAAAAGAATTTAGTTAAAGCTAATTGAAAATTTTCCATACAAAATACATTCTGACAGATAACTAGAGCTCTTGAATTAGCATGATTTTTACACCTGAAGTTTCTCCTGCCTTCAGAAAACCTCAGCTTCCAGGTGACCAGACAGAAGAGCCATTCAGCAATAAAATGAAATAATTTTCAATTTTCATCTGCAAGGTCTTCTAACCAAGGACTCAGGCAACCTACTACTTGTATCAAGAAGGAAGAGAAATGATGATCCTACAGCTCAGATGCATGCTAGTAAAGAAAACTGCTGTATAGCAAAAAACTCAGGTGGAAAACACTTGAATCCCACATATTGTAATGGATCCCTTAAAATTAACCCTCTGTTTCTCAGTCTAAAATTGTCAGCTCTTTAGGTTGTCAGTAAATGTTGAAATGTCCTTTGGGGAATAATCAAAGAAAGGACACAATATTAGCTGTAATTCTTGCACCTACCTAGAAACCAACTGCTATCTTCAAAGTTAGATACCCATGTCTGGACACTGGTCACTCATTTTTAATATATATTTAGGGCCAGATTTTTTGCACTTGTTTGACTTATTTTTTGATCTCTGAGCTTGAAATTAGTTTAAATTGTTGAATAACAAATTTATATTGAGGGTTTTTTTGTAATTTTAATGCAAATACTCCTTCAACAGAGCAATATTCATCCTATCTTCTCATATTATCACCATTACTGGAGTCATACAACAAACTTTGTAGCACAGCCAGATTCTATTAACAAGTTTCATTTATTTTTCTTGCAGAGACTGGGTGTAAAGCTGAATCTCTCCTCCAAGAAGTGAGCAAAATGAGATTTTCTATATTTAGTTTAAAAGTGAACAATGACTGAGGGTCAAGATATTTGCTCAAATGGGTGGAACTGCTGGCACCCTATTAAAACTGCTAATTGGGGAAAAATTTAGGTGGGAATCGCACTTTGGTCACAGGGAAATCTGGCAGGCTCAGGAAACCTTGCACCAAGTGCAGAATGAAACAGCAGCTCGTGAGTCATGCACTGAAATCACTGAAGTGGGAGCAGCACACATCTGGCGGCGATGCACGGGAGATGGTGGGGATGCCTGGTCTTCTCTCCTCTAAGCCTACCAGAAACCCATAGCTCAGTCCTGACTCCCAGGACTGTTAGAGACACCAGTACACAGGCAGGGAGAGTGTGTCTTGAGATTCAGTTCAGCAGCTTTTCCAGAGGTGGTGCCTGGCCAAGCCCACTCTGCAGAGTTGTGGGAACAGCACGAGGGATCTTGCATGGCTCCCAAAAACATGACGGCTTCCAGCACCTCCTCCTCATGGGCACTTGTCTGACTTTTTCCTCAGGTTTCCAGGGAAGCAGGCTTCTATTCCTTGGCACCACAAAAGGTGGGAAATGGCCTGTTTCATGAGTTTGTTAACACGCCTTAATAACGTCAAAGGTATAATTTATTCGTGATCATACATAACATCATGAAAAGAAATCAGAGCTCCTTTTGTTCACTTCATTTTCCACAGCCTCCTTAAGTGAGTTTGTGGCTTAGAAACTCATCAGTATTTCTTAGAAAATTTTACCTCAAAGTCTACCATCTCCATAAATTTCAAAATATTCTCATTCTGGGAGCACAATGAGAACACTGAAATAGTTTACAAACACATTACTGATTTTGGGTTTTACACATTACTGATTTGGTTTTTACTCCTATGTAATCTGCTTGAAAGTAATCAGTCTTTAAAAACTGCATGGCCATTTCCTCAGCTTCTCTTTTCTTCTCAGCTTTCTAAAATAAAAGGCACATATACTTTTTAGTGCACTAAAGAAGCAAATGAGGGCAGAATTTTGCTTCATTATACAATAGAATTTGTGGTAGTTTGGTGAGTTCTACTGTATCTCCAGGTATACAAAACACTGATAGTTAAATGGAAGTCATGATTGTATTACAGGTACACAGGCTGCTTTTCTAATGTCATAGAAAATAGTCCAATCACACAATACCAAAGCAGAGCCTGCTGGAAATTTTCCAGTTCAGTGTTTGGGGATTTGTTTGGTTTGGGTTTTTCTCTTTAAAAATACACAAATTCCTTGAAACCAAAACTATTTGTGTGAGTTTTCACTAGATTTGTTTTAGGAAAAGTTTCTCAGGGTGATGATCATTTTTTGGTCAAACTATAAGGGTGGGGTTGGCACAGAGGAGGGAGAGTCAAACAAATAACTGGGAACAACTGTGGAAACTCTGTCCCAGGTTGCCCTTTTGGTTAGGTCACCTACCAGAGTGTGGGAAAACTTGAGTTCATATTTCTGTTCTATCTGCTTCAGAATAAGGTCGTGGACTTGTGTTTCTGAACTCTCAGGTAAGTGTTAAGTCCATTAGGTGAACAGGAGCACTCTCTGGACTGCTAATAGCTAATTTGTTCTTTGTACAAAATCTGTTTTCATTGGAATAGAGGATTTAAGCTGAGACTTCTACATTAGTGTCTTTTCTAGTAATTTGTCACTATCCTGGAGAAGGATTCTGTAGCAAACAAAAATTTCAAGGACTGGATTTCATGTTCATGGATGTTTCAGGTTCATGTTACAGAATTCAAAAAGGGATGTGTTGAAAATCTTTTAAGGGAATAACAGAACCACCAACCATGTCGTTTTACTTCAGGAATGCAAGACCCAGTGGATAGATGCAAGATAATTCAAGGAAGAGTTTAACTTGGTTGTAGAAGACTTTTGAACACAGCCCTTTGCTGTTTGCTGCCTGGTTGCATCCAGTATCAGTTTTGGTTTATCTTTACAGTATTGCTGAAATATGACACATGAGAGGAGTTCAGTCCAACTTTCTCCTTGATAACTACTCAACCACTAGAAGCAACTTAGAAAAGTGTCTGCTTCTCACCCAAATTATGTCCCACTTCCACACAAAGGCACACTGCTTGGTCACATGTTCCTCCTCTTTCTCTGTATTTCTGTCCCCTTTTGTCCTACAAACTACAGAAATAAGTGTTCCTTGCCAAGACCTTTGTAAGGATCTATGGATGGGCAGACCTATCAAAGGGCACAGGATAAAGTTTAGAACCAGCCAGTGGCCAAAACAAATAATAGTTTTGCTCATCTCAGAGGTACAGAGGAAATATTTTGGTAGCTGTATCCTCTAACTGTGATGTAATTCTCCTGCCACAAAAAATAACTTATTAACATAAAGGAATTCACTTAACACAGCAAGTACAATGCTTGAGAGAAACAACTGAGTGAACTACCATTTTCATGTCTTTGTCTACAGCAGAGATGTCTAACCCAACGTATGTTAAAAAAAAATTCAAGTTGGCTCTGATGAGGAAGAAATGGACTCTTATGGATCTCTCTATAGAGCCATGGGCAATTTTTTGCTAGAGATACTTTACTTTGAAACAGATCTCATAATTATCTTATTCAGACAAGGAAATCTCTTTCTCTTATTCTAACAGTCTCAACAACATTGACTGATTCCTTTTTTTTTTTTTTTTTTCTGTGTTGCTGTGAGATCATTATGGGAGGATTTCTTTTTAGTTTGTCTTGTTTTTAAATTGAACACCTTGCATTAGAAAGAGACGTTGGAAAGAATTTCAAAACACAGTAATATTTGAATCCAAATTATAGTCCTTAAAAGGCAATTTTAATGTAAGTAAAAAAAAAGATGAATAGTCATGTGTATATTTATTTATTTATTTATTTCAGCAATCTAGAAATTGATCATTATTGGAGGAAGAAGAAATTCTAGAAAAGATCATTCTCACTCAACACAACAGCCTTTAAGAAGGGAAGGAAAGGAAAAAGACCTCTGAAATGTGTCTTCACCTAGTGCAATAATGGCTAGAAATAGACATGACAGCTAGTAGAGTGTAGCAACATGAAGGCAAAGGCCCCCAAGCAACAAGTGCAATTGATTAGAAAATGAGAACAACACTGCAAGTACCCTGCAGAGGAGATGAAAAGGCAGAGGAGTTCAATGCACGTTCACAGCCTCTGTACAAGAATGTACATGTAACTCACAAACAGGTTGTACCACACCAGGAGGAGCAGCAAGTGCTGACTGCAGTGTATATCATCCTGTCGGGTTCCTGGAGACAATGGGACCTCACCAGGGACAGGCCACAGCTTGCACATGTCCCCCAGTTTTATGTCAGTTTTGTTGGGTTTTGTTCACTTGCAGTCATCAGGAAGGGGAGTAGTGTGGTGGTCTTAGTGATAATCAGGGTCTAATATCAGACCCAGGCTATATTTTGCCCACCCTTCCTTATCTAGATTCTCTCAGCAATATAAGTATAAATCATGTTTCTGTTAGACCAGGCTGAACCCCTACTCTGCTCATCCCATTGTAGGACTTGGGCCACAGCATAAGCTGATAGTGCCAAACTCATCTCAGTCTGGGAAGATTTAGTGAACAGTTTTTATCTCCTGTTGTTTCCCATTTTTATACAGCACCACTTTATTAGGAATTTTAGAGTACAAAAGCTTTAAGGGAAGGCTGTCCTCCTACATTAGTCATGGCAACACCTCTCAACAGCATGAGCAGCCTGCCAAGCCCATTACACAGTGAGTGCAAAGCAGAGAGGGCACAGCTAGCTCAGAGTGCCAAGGGGAAGGGCAGCTCTAGGATCAGCAGCAGGGGTGTCCTGGCAGTGCTCTCACTATTGCTCCAGCCAGGTCAAGAATGCCAGTGGACATCAGGGACATCAGCCTGGCTGGTCTCAGATGCATGCCCTGCTTTGCCTCCCCCTTGCCTCCCTAACATGACAGAACTGCAGCTGGCTTCTTCAGGACCCACTTGTGGTTCAAGCCAGTTATGCCCTCACAAGCTCATAAACTATTATCCACTCCTGCACAGTGGAGCTTCAGCCTTTATCTGGTAGAGAGGTTGATACCACTTATCATAATTGTATGCAAAATCAGAGCACCTGCACAGCCAGCCTTAGGTTTAGGGATATGAAACATCATTTTGGAAGGCATCCTGTGTGACAAAAGCCATGCAACATTTCTAAATTCACACAGGTGGTTAAACCACTTGATTTCTATCCTAGTGAGCAGCTTTTTATCAGTTTTTAATAGTTTATCTACTGAAGGCTATGTTAAGGACAGAGATGATAAGAACATCAAAACAAAGAAAAATCTTCACAACAGGCAGCATTGGTCAAAAAAGTTCTGGATTTTTTTTTTCAAAAAACTGCCTTTTAACAGAAGAAAAAGCTGTAAGCTTTATAAGAACTGTATGGAATTTGGTTGGGTTTTTCTTTTGCACAAAGGAGAATAAAACCCAAAAAGTTTATAGGAAGTTTTTTTAGATGTACATATATATTAAGTGTTATGTGAGCAAGTAATATTTTGATCAGGACTGACAACACACTTTCCTTTCCCTTTCCCTTTCCCTTTCCCTTTCCCTTTCCCTTTCCCTTTCCCTTTCCCTTTCCTTTCCTTTCCTTTCCTTTCCTTTCCTTTCCTTTCCTTTCCTTTCCTTTCCTTTCCTTTCCTTTCCTTTCCTTTCCTTTCCTTTCCTTTCCTTTCCTTTCCTTTCCTTTCCACAGAAAAATCATACCTTTCTAATTAAGCTTTTTAGTGAACTGAGATGTTATATGGATCTGGAAGTGGAAATGGAAATATTAATTGTTAGACTTTAATACAGTGCTGCTTATAAAGTGATATAATGACAGTGTAATTACTTTCTACATCTTTTATTTTGCTTTGCATTCACCAAGAACTCAGCTACAACTCCGATTTATTTTTATTGGTTTGTTCCAAAAGCATTTTCAGATTTTTAAACTGCAGACACATAGGTAGATGCAGGTCCAGATATCCCTACTGTGTTAAGTGATGCCTTCAGCCAGCTGAAAACTCTTTTTGATCTCTCTGATAATACCAGGAAAGCACTGATCTGAAAAGGCAGATTACCACCAAGGATTAGGCAGTACAATAGCATGCTGAGAATGCAAGAGGATGATGAGGTTTAGCAAACAAGCTTGGAACATATTTGAACTCAGCATCGAACCCCAGCCCGAGCCATGGTGAAATCAGAAGAAAAATGAAAGAGTAGAGAGTTACCTTGAAAAATTATTTTATGAGAGAGGGTGAAAATGTCCAGTTACTGGGTTCTAACAAAAATCAAGGCAGAGCTAAGTGAGAGAGCACATTCTACACAGAAGTCTTTACTTAGGCTGAATGGACACAGACACTCAGCTACACTCTAATTTTCTTGAGACAATCCTTTAAGGCATGTGGCTGGAGCAGGTCACTCTGCTGTTGCTGCTGTCCTCAGGCAGTATAACACAGTGAAGACAGGATTTTACAAAGCCCTTTTTTTTTTTTTCCAAGAAGAGATTTTTTTTCAGGACTAGCCACAGTAAATAGAGTGGTTATTTGGTATGTGAGATAAGTATTGGCCAATGTCATTTGAACACACTAGTTTTCTTTCAGCATTTTGTCACTTGACCAGTTAAATGCTAAGGTTAAAACGCTGTTACACAACATGCATCCACCCTGCTGTGTGTCAGAAATGTGAGGAATGTTTGCAAGAAAGAGCAGCTGGCGTACAATTCCTGTCACCAAACCCCAAATTCAAAATGGCTAACATTTCCTGGATCTGCTCAGCTCACCTACAGGTAAACAGTTTGCAGTCAGTGTGTGCAAACAGGAGCAGAGTCATTAAAACTGAAGCAGGTCTTGGGCAAGATCCAGTTTGCATGTTACATATTCATAAAAAGCTGTGTTAGAATGGCTTCCAACAGTGCAAACGTCAATGGAGCCTGCTGGAGCAAGCCTTAGGTATGCCATCTATGTGTCTGATTGCCTGCAGTTCAGAGGAACTTGCTGAATGCATTACCAAAGGGAATGAAAAAGCTTGCATAGGGGTAGCTGGCCAGATCCCATTTCTGGATGCTTAAAAGTACATGTTGATGTCAAAGGGTTTTACACCTTTAGTTTTTTTAGCCCGTTTGTTGCTTGTATAATCCTTGAGAATCTCAAACAGAAATACTTCATTTTGTTGCTCTTTCAAAGAACACATATTAATTTTTGTCATAACAAAAATGTTCATTAAGCCTTGCCTAATAGCACTGATTATTTGTTTATTTTCACTCTGTGCAGCCTATTTAATTGTGTGTACACATACCTATAATTACCACTTTGAAATGCAAATACACAGTTACTAAGGATAACCTTTCTCATTTTTCAAGCAGCTAACACCCCTTTTTTATAAATGTTAACCATATCCTAAGCTCTGTGGAAAACAGCACATTTTAAGCACTCCCCACATTGCAAGGGCTGTCTCCTGTACCAAATTACCCTCTCTGCCACTGTCATCACAGCTTCCTTTAGTTTATTGCCAGCCTGATGAGGGCTGTGAGATCCCTTGGCTGAAGTACCTGCCAGGTTATAGATGACCTAAATCCCCTCTAAGTGATGGGAACAAAAATGGATATATTTTCTGTCTTCAGCAGTCTCATCAAGCCTCCAGCTCCACTTGTGCCTCACCCTTGGAAAGACCTGGGCTGTACAGAACCATTTGTTACTCCAGATTATGTTTCAGAGAGTTTATTGCTGTCAAGGTGCACCAACAGATCATGCTCATGCTTCTCTCTGGAATGAGATTTTCTTCTTGAAGGGAGGATTTGGGGATTTGACTGAGCAGCATGATGATCAGAAGCCATCACAAAACAATAAGTTATCACATAGCTTACTTCCTACCTGTCAAACCCACAAAGTGCTTTCACAATGATGGTACCAACACATCTTCCACACCTTTCCCCCCAAGCCCCAGCCCTTCTGCAGTTACAGACATCAGTGGCTGCCCATGGGAGGCTCTCTTTCAGCAGTATTTATGTGAACAAACATTTGCTTGTCCCCCTTCACAGAAAGGGCATTAAAGAGGCATGTCAGTTAGTGTGGGCTGCCTTTGAACACATGTTATGAATACTGCTGTGCAGGATTTGCCCAGCAGTAGATGAGAACCAGTAATGAGGAAACTGGGAGCATGGGTAATGAGGCCAGAAGGTGTGGAAGCTTTCCAGGAGCAGGGGGAGCTGGTGAAGAAAAACTTGCCACAAACCTTTCTTAGGCTTTATTTGTACTCCTTAATGGTCACTCTCAAGAAATAGCATTTAGAAGAAGCACATAAACTTCCATATAACTCTTGTAATTCCATAAACAGGGTATGTAAGAGTGAGAAATTATTAGGGATTGATCTATCTTATTTATTTAATTGGGGGGTAGGGCAAGGGGGAACTGTGTCTTTGGAATCAGGTTGAAGACTTGTAACTGCAATCTTTTCCCAGAGCCTCAAAGAGCTTCTTTCCCTGCTTTTCAACCAATTATTTAGTTGTATAAAGCATATAAAGATAAATAAAGGGCTGAATTCTAAAAGGGCTCTCCCTATCTCTTAGTGGGCAGCAGGGTGAAACGACCCAAATAATAATTTCAACCAGTGAGTGAACAGATGATATCCCAGTTCAGCTTCAAGCCCTATCCAATGGTACTTTAGTAGAAATACCAGCAAAGCAGCATACAAATAACATACATATCTTGTAGATTACATAATTTATTTGGAAATGTTTTCGTACAGTTAAATAAACTTCAGAAAACTACAGTGGAGCCTTCATATAAATTAGCTGTAGTGACTAAAATCCCATGAGCTATGAAATGTTAAAAAAAAAAAAAGGAAAAAAATTAAATACATAGTGTTGCTGAGCAACATAGCTCCCTCTTAAACAACTTTCCCTTGTATGAAGTGCTTCAGAAAGGGACTACTGTGGAGTCTGTGTAAGTACTTGCCCTATGGGTAGTGAGATTTTGTTACAATCCTTCAAAAAACAGCTACACAGACTGTTACTGAATTCAATTATGAGGAGTCTCCAGGGTTATTCCATTACCTCTGTCTCTAGTTCACGGTCTCAAATCAAAACTTAAGCTATTCTCTTTTGATTTCATTCATTAAAAAATAATAATTTATATAAACTTTCAACATGGAAATGGCTCAAAAGCTCTTTTTGCAGTCTGAAAAGTGTTGTAGGAAAGTCTCTAGCTTTACAAGGTTTTGTTGAGGGCAGGATAGATTTCCCACAGCCCTACCTGGATTTGTGCAGAGCAGAAGGTCATTTCCTGGCAGATCCTGCTCTGGAGAGGGTCTGGGCTGATGCCAGCTGGCCTTGGGCTGCTGTGTGAGCATCAGCCCCAGGAGGACCAGCCCTTCCCCTGCCCTGCAGGATCCCTCCTGCTGAGCTCAGAGCATCAAACTGTCCCCAGCAGTAAAAATAAACAACAAGTTGCTTCTCACAAACCAGAAACCTCACTTGCTATTCTCATGTCACCAGGGTGCTCAGGAAGGTCACGTCACATTGCTCTGTGCTGACTTCAGCTCCCACCATCTGCATGAGATCCACATCCATCTGCAGTGTCTGCAGTGGCAAGGAAGGGGTTAACCCGGGGAGCAGGTGGAAAGCAACCCAGCTGCAAAAAAGATTAAAAAGGAGCTAGGAGAACCCAGTCTGAAAGGTAATAAGGCCAGCAGGCAGACCAGGAATGAGCCTGGGGGAAGTGCCAGGGCCACCCTGGGCTGGGGGAGCCAGTGGGCTGCTGAACTCAGGTGGGTAAGGCAGGTGTCTCCTGGTAGCAGCAGCTGTGGCTTTGATCTGTGGGCATACCTGGCTGGGGAGAGGTTCCCACAGGGTGGGAACACACTTTTGGGAGCTGACCTGCTTCTAAGGTTTGGTTCAGCTAGGCTTCAGCTCTCCTAAGTTTCTCCAGGAGCTCACACAAGGGGTAGTTTACCTGGTCAGAGTGAGGTTCTTATTTACAGATTGATTTTTAAAGGTCTTTAGGCCCCTCCTGCCCATAAAAGTGAGAACTGAGTACTTAGATACCCTTTAAAAATTTGGTCTTGCTAAAACTCCTCCCTCAGACCAGAGCAGAGCCAAGCTTTCTCCTGAGGTTTGAAATGCTATAAATGAACCTTCTATATTGTTGCCTTATGCTTTCAACTTCAGGCACCTCATCCAGACAGAAAAGTGATGAAAGACCTGAAGAAAGTGGAGGGTTGGAAAGGAACAAAGCAGTCCTGTGGCTCTGGGTCCCGTTCCCAAAGCCATCGCTCACTCGCTGTGTGGCCTTGGGGGAGCCACCAGCAGGCTGATCCAGCTCCCAGTAAACCACTGGGAACCTTCCCATAGGCTCCAGTGAGTGCTAGACCAGGCCCTTAGACTCCTAAAAGTCCCTCCATTACCCCCCTGCAAAGCAGGAACAATAATATCCTGGTCTCACAGGGTAGTAAGGGGACCAATTTATTAACGTTCATAAAGCTGTTTCAGATCTACAGATGGAAGGCATTATGTCAGCACAAATTTTCTTAATTGTCATCCTCATGGTATTTCCAATTGTCTCACTAAAGCCAAGGAGTTCCAAAAATCTTGTGAGAAAGTTTCTTCTCTAAAAGTAGGACCCCATTTTTGGGGGATGGAAACAGATATATTCAGACAGAACTGGAATGCAGAAATATTTACTGAAATAGGGCTCTGAATCCTTGAGGGTTTTGCATTAATCCTGAAGGCAGAGGAGTATGCAATGCTCTAGGAAGGATAGTTCCTTAATTTTATGAAAAAAGCACCCTAGAGCTTCAGTCTAGTAAGCAACAAGCTGAGACCAAAGTGTTCAAATTTGACTCTCAAGGCTTGCTGCTGGTGGGAATTATTTAAGCCCTGCTCCCTTCTTTGTCAGAACAGTTTCTGAGAAAGGGCAGTCTCTGGTTCAGGTTCTTTGTCCAGAGAAGGAAATGAGGAGCTCTTTCCCTCCCCACACCCCTATTGCCTGCTATGGGTTAATCAGGCACAGAAAAGGAGCGAGGTCAGGCCAGTAGGCAAGAGAAGGGAATTTCACTGGAGAGAGGTCTGCATGGTGAGCAGTGATGTGCTGTTTGGGAAAAGGAAGAAGCACACTGCAAATAGCACACACATGTGCACTCACAGGTATGCATGTATCTGTGTGCATATATATTTATTTATGTTGTATATCCCATAACACTCCCTACAGCTATTCTGCTTTGTGCCCCCTGACCTGACTTCTGCATCTGTATGCTTTATGCTTGTGACTTTAGACATCCTCACTGCTGAAGGTCAACACTGGGCAAAATCCACAGGTGTAAAAGACTGTGACAGAACTACTGTGGAAACCACTATCACAAATGCAGCATTTCCCTTTTCCCTGTCATCTCACTCCTTACCCACCTATGACTGCACCCCTTCAGGTAGAAAGCTTGCTCTGGGAAAGCAGGTAAATGTTAATGTTCTGATGGATCCATCCCTTTCATTTCAGCATTATGTCAGAACTGGCCAAAGAAAGGAAATTAACCTCCTCCCTCCCTCCCTGACTGTGCACACACGCACAGGCACACGCATGCAGAGCCACAGCCAAGGCCTTGGGCAAGCCAGCTGATAGCAATCAGTATTTTCAGAAGTGATAGCTCATCTGTAGATTCAGCATTCTTTTGCAGCAGAAGGTATTATGCAAACTAGCCCCATTAGAAAAGCAAACATCAAAGCAAAGCATGTTTTCGAAGAGACAAATGCATAAACCGTGTGGTACCTGACACTGAAACAGAAATGGGATAATTACCCTTTCTCTCAATGGAAAGCATAGCTGCAGAGGATGAAAAAGGTGCCTGGTGCACTGTGCCCTGCAGTTTCCTGCCCTGTGCATGACAGGGGAGCAGCCAGCCGGGAGCAGAGGGCTGGCACCATCCTCCCCAGGGAAGGACAGGACAGGAGCCAGACTGCAGCTGAGCCTGGAGCAGCACAGCCAGCCCTGCTCAGGCACCAGCTGGAATGCAAGGTGCCACTCCAGCCTAGGGGAAGGGGAAAAACAGAGTGCAGCTAAGGTTACACAATTACCTGTCTTGACAGTGTGCAACTTATAAAAACTCTGCATACCGCCCTGACCATAAGTAGCCACAAAGTATGCTCCGTGGGTCCTCGGGCTGAAGTCTGAACAGAGGAAGCTCTCTGTAGGCAGATTTTTGCCTAGCAGTGGATGCTGTTGCTCAGTCACTGCTACAACAAGGGGGAAAAAGCCCTCAGGGGCAGAATGCAAGACTGGAGGTGTGAAATGAGGCTGTCACAGTGCTGCTAAAATAACACAGCCAGGTACCACTAATTCATCTGAACGAAGAGCCAAGTAAATCACAGACTATCAGGACTTCTGCAAAAGCTGAACAAACCTTCTTTAGGGAGGAAATGTTTGCCAAAGTTCCCAGGACAAGTTGGAAGTACACACACGTGCTCTCTCTTTCCCTCACCTCGGCCCCCCTTTTTTCTCCTTCAGAGCCATTTCTCCAGCAGGGAGATCAGCTATCAGGCCAGGAGAAAGAGAGAGTGTGAGATGGCCGACCTTGTCCTGCAGTGCCGAGGGCCTGTGGGTTTGGGCCAGGAACAGGAATTCCCTGTACAGACACTGAGTCTGCTGCAGGAGACAGGAGAGCCTGCTCCACAGAAGAGCACTTTGTTCACTGCCACCAAGGAAAACTTACACAACAGACACACACACAGCCATGGAAATATGAATATTTTAAAAGTGTGTTTTTTCCTAGAATACACAGTGCTCTTATTTCCTTAGGGGGGCAGTAAAAATTGGGCAAGAGCATATTGCCAAATGCATAAGAGTTAGTGAGGATATTAGTCCTGCATGCTGTAGTTACATAGAGCAGGGTACCAGAGCAAAGTCTGAAGAGAATAACAATTCAGATAAATGAAACATCCACCAATCACATTTAGCAGAGAGGGTTAGGGTTTTTTCAGTCTTCTCTGCTTCCTTAGTGTCTTTTCTGTCAATTCATCATTTCTTGGAAACTGCAAAGAGTTAAAATGCTTTTCCTTTTGTGCCTCCAAAGAACATGTGCATCAGTGTTTGTGTGTAATTTCTACACTCAAAATCTGAAGTGGATATTGATACCAGAGAGTGCTCTTGTGCAGATGCACAAGATGCACAAGTTCTGCATCACTAGCACAAGGTAGCCCTCAAGATGGCCCAAGCAGGGCCATGTGAATATGACAGAGTTCAGACTAGTCTGCATCAGAAAGCCCAGCTGAATTTCACATGCTTCAAAAGGTATCCTATTAAACTGTTTGTAGAGGAATTCCTCTTGTTCCAGCCTTCTAAAAAGTAGATGCCACAAGAGACAACCAAGCTTCCTCTAGATTTAACCAAATGGTGATTCACCTTATCTTCATTTATTCTATTTGTCTTCAGAGTTACTCTGTGTATTTCTTCCTTTGTCCTGCCTAAATACTGAGCCCAGATGGATGGTTTAGACTTGATAGCTAACTTCTAGATGGCTAATGTTAACTCTTCTGTCTTTTACTAGTTCATACTTCCCTATCTCACAGGGGTCATATGAGAAAACATTAATTAAAGATTATGAGTTGTTGCCTTTCCCAATCAGAAGACACATGAATTGAGCTTAGTGGTGTATTTGCAAATGTGTACACCCTGTTATTTTCTATGCAGTCAAGGCTGCACCTCTAACCAGCAGCAAAACACAGCCCAGAGTGTGTGGATGTACCTCTGGATGTGGGACCATGTAAATGCCCCAAGGCCCATGTGCTGGAGAAGCCCAGCACTCAAGGCTGGAAATGGAAGATGGCTGGAGGAAGATGTGATGGGGCACCAGGCAGATATTCCCATTTCACCCCTAACACCAGGCCTCTGCCAAATACACTGTGCCACTGTTTATTCGTGGTCTTCTAACTTAAACTGGGGAACTGGCCTAGAAAAGAGTCACCACAGGAAACAGAGTGGGCTTTATATCACCTCCTGCACCGAGGCAGGAGCTCTTGGGTGAGAACCTCAGCTGTGGTCTGTAGGACACATGGGTACATTACTCAGGGCTTACCAGTAAAACTTCATTTTTGAGAACTACTGCAGCACTGTGGTGCATATATATGCACAGACAGAGAGACTCTGTATATTGTACATAGGATCATGGTTTCATCTTCACTCTGTCCTGATTTAACTCCATCAATCACAGATTTACTCAGAAATTTAAAAAATTCATCTAAAATCCTGCACAGTACATTTTAAAAGTCTGTGACTAGAAGATAGTCAAAGAAAATATGCTGATAGGAGATAGAAACCCTAGAATCCTATGAAGAGTGTTGCATTGGAGAAGCACTTTGTTCATGTTACAGGTATCTTGCCATTCTCTCTTCTTGTGCCACAGCTGACTGGGAACCTTATGCATCTCCACCAATAATATAAATACCTGCTCAGCTTAGTGTTGTGTCCCCCACACAAGAAAGATTTAACTTTGTAGATACCAGAGCTGTTAGCTCCTAAGAACTGTTACTATAATATTCTTGAAGTGATTTGACTCTTACCCACTACCTCTCCCAACTACCATCCTTGTCTCAAACTCCTCAAGCACCACTCAAAGTACTGTGGTGGGTTGGCCATGGCTGCCCACCAAAGCTGCTCTATCACTCACCTCCTCAGCTGGACAGGGAAGAGAAAATACAATGAAAGGTGTGTGGGATAAGACAGGGATAGGGAGATACCACACAGAAATTACCACCATGGGCAAAACAGACTCAGCTTGGGGTAATTCTTTGCATTTGTTAAAATCCAATCAGAGTAGGATAATAAGACATAAAACCAAATCTTAAAAACACCTTCCAAACAATCCTTCTTTAACCCCAGGCTTAATTTTATTTCCAGTTTTTCTCTACCTCCTGCCCCCAGCAGAGGAGGAGGATGGGGAATGGGGCTGCAGTCAATTTATCACACATCGTCTCTGCTCATTCTTCCTCCTCAGGGGGAGGACTTCTTGTACTCTTCCCATGTTCTAGCATAAGTCCCTTCCATGGGGTGCAGTCCTTCAGGAACAGACTGCTTCAGCATGGGTTCTGCCAGGAACCTGCTCTTCCATGGGCTTCCCACAAGGTCACAGCCTGCTTTGGGCATCCCCCTTCTCCAGTGGGGACTCCTCCATGAGCTACAGGTGGATATTTGCTCCATTGTGGACCTCCATGGGCTGCAGAGGGAGAGTTCCTCACCATGGTCTTCACCCTGGGCTGCAGGGAATCTCTGCTCTGGAAGCTGAAGCTCCTCCTTCCCCACAGCTTGATATGCTGGGCACGATCCCAGATGGTCTGGAGCAGCCCTTTGCTCAGCTGGCATCACCTGCCCCAGCTGTGTTTCCTCCCAAACTCTCAAGCACCCCAGTCTCCCCACCAGCATGGCAGTACAAAAAGCAGAAAATGCCTTGGCTCTGTGCAAGCCCTGCTCAGCAATAACAAACACATCTCTGTATTATCAGCCCTGTGCTCAGCACAAACCCAAAACCTATCCCCATGCCACTGCCCAGCCAAAGCCAGCACAGCAGGGCTCTGCAGTCCGTGCTGGATCAGAGAATGCAGAGCCCACCAGCTGTAGGGAGGGGCATGTTCCAGGAGTTATCCTGGTGGATCCATCAGCTCTGAGGTCCTTCAGAGCAAGGGAGCCACTGAAGGGGGAAAGGAGAAGACAACTGGAGAAATTCTGTAGTCATCTAGAAAAACTGCAGGAGTTTTCAGGGTAGATATCATTCAAAGGAGGAGGAAGTCAGTGCACTTCTGAAAGGCAGTGGAAGAGTGAATGCCTGGGGTCAGGAAAGTAAAGTCAAAGACTTGAGGAAACAGTTTGTGTGGGTCAAAGAATTTTTGAACCTAACAAATATTAATTTTGGTTCAAGGAAAATACTCATTTTCCAAGGTAGTTCCTATTTTAATTGGATCAATCCACATGTTTGTAAGTACAATGATCTGAAGGCATGTGATTTGTAAATATCAAATAAGATGAAATCTAGCATACTGCATACTTTTTTCTTTTTAATAATATAAGCCAAGTTTATTGTGTTTTGCATATATTCTATAATTCAGATGTATACATAAAATTGTCTTTCTTTTGTAGATTAGTATCATTACAAATTATTACAGATGTTTCATCCTAACATAATTTATACAGTGATGGTCAAGATATTATTGTAATATCCATGCACTGAACAGTGAAAGGAGTACACACACATTTTTATTAAAATTAGACAAGTTCCAAAGGCCTGTGGAACCCTTTGCCTAGAGGTAAGTTGGCGTGGATTGTAAAATATATTTTAGAGTCTGGGGGAATATTTAACATGCATAAAAAGTTATGCTTTCATTTCTGTTGATGTCAAAGCTCAAAATTTGTTTCAAATTACACGAGTATACCAGGTACTTGGAGGTGACAGCCTGTTGTTTTGGTTTGCCTTTTTAGATGCCTCTTGGATTTGCCACTTGGATCACAAATAGAAAAACACCAACGGAGAAGTGGAAAAACCCATCACTTGCCATTTTAGAGATCTGGTTGAAGTACATTATAAGTACAAGTGCTGGAAGAATATCACAAAGTGTTAATCATGCATGAATTCATAACCATTCAGAGTAGCATTCCTGGCAAACTGCTGCTAAATAGCATTTTCCTGAGCATCACCAGCACTTGCAATTAATGTTGTTTGCTAGGTATCATTCCTCCACTTTGGGCAGTGACCAGAAGACCCTAATGTGCAGTTAGAGAAAATGCCCTCTCAGTGTTTTCCCCTTGGCACATACACAGAAAATTCAACTAGTGGCTCTGGAGGAATCTCAAGTCTGCCACATAGGTGGTCTGCTGCCTGCTGAAGAAGTCTGGATACCTTTATATTTGGGACATAATTTTTCTGTCACACTGTGCTCGCTGCTCAGAATTTTCAAACTCACACTTTAAATCAAGCCTGAGGTTTCTCCAATGCATAGTTTGAAAAAATGCTGAGGAGATATTTTTAGCACTGCCACAGAAAGGGTTACAGGATCCCTACAGAGGTGTGGGTTAGTCTGTGTACAGGTATGGCAGCTACCTGATTTTTGGTGACTGTAGGTAACACATTTCCTGTGTATTCTGACAGAAAGTCTCCTTTCTTCCAGTCTGAACTCTGCTTCAGTCATTGCAGAGCTATCTGCTGTGTCTCTGCCAAGAAAGTAGAACAGAAAAAAAATCCCCAAACAGCAAGTGGGACTGAATCTCAAACCAGGATACTCAGGTTGCAGAGTACACACGTGTGTGTGCATGTGAGCCTGCACAGACTGACTAACACACATGCACACAGGCAAACATGCATATTGCACACTAAAAATATGTGGCACAGAAACAAGCCTTTTATTTCACCTAAAAAGCAGCAATTGTCAAGAATGCCTCTTCTAGGAGATAGATACCCCCTCAAACAAATAGAAAGAAAAACTGGGGGAAAAAAAGCAAGAGAATAAAGAGAATAATAGCAGCATATCCCAAATGTAGTCTGGTCTGCATAAAGAATAAATTACTTTTGAGACAAAGAAACCAAGTCCTTACAATTCCCTCCTGGAAAAATGCAACCCTTAGCTCAGCACCTCTGTCCTTGGATCTTGTGGAAGTGACTGCAGATTCAGCTCACCAAACTCAGAAGTCTGCATTGCCTGTGGTAATTGTTGGACAATACCAATGTTTTAAGGAAGTTTATTTATATTTTGTAAGAACTCAAAATATTTGTTGTGCCAAAACTACTGATGATTCTCTAATTATGCATGAAACAGATTTTGTTTGCTTTGTTGACTTTGAACAAATGAACAGTAGAAATTAATTCAATAAAATTGACTTGTTGCATTTGACAATGCCATTGTTCCTTAGGACAGTTATTGAACACTTTTTCAAGTTAAATGACTATATAAAGCAGAAGTTCCATTTTCTTCTATTTCCTCTACTCTCTCCAATTGTTTTTTGTCAGCTTCTAAAGGTGTTATCCATAAAAGAATAGATCAGTTGGTCAAGACCTGCATTATGATGTAGGTACAGACTGCATTTATATTTTAAGATTGAAACAAAGGAAAATTGTATCTAGTTGGACATGGAGTAAGTCAGAGCAACAGAATTGTGGCAGTTTCAACAAAGCCACACTCATCTATAGCACAGAAATTAAGAGATGAGCACAGAGAGAAAGATTTCCATCAAAGAAAGTAAATACATCTTTTATTAACCCCAAGGAAGGTGAATTTGCTATGAATAGAGCCATATGTCTGATTTCAGTGGAATGGCTGAATCCTTATATTAAGGAGAAGTTACCTAGAGCACAGAAATTCGGGTCTAAATCAAGTCAGCCTTCAAGGATCAAAAAGAAAGGAGGATCAACCAAGAAGAAATATCCAGGTGGAAAGATACTTTTCTCAAACTTGTCACCACAGCATCCAGAAATGGAATGTGAGAGACCACTCTCAAAAGCAGCTGAACAACAAAAGGCTCAGGAACATTTTTACTCTGGTCCCACCTTGCTACAGATAAATTAGATCCATAGCAGACAGCCAAATGAGTACAGCATCAGAAAAGGTTGCACATAGAAAAGGTGAGGCTGCCTTCCTGTTTGTGGGCTGTATTCCAGAATGTGCAGGTGGAAAACATCTCTGCCCTCCTATTCTAGGTAATGTCTTCACAAAACCAAGATGTGACGTTGATACAACTCAGACAATTCCACAAATGTTTCCCCAAGAGAAGCCATTTGATGGCCTGTGTTCTTAGGAATCCTTCTTTAGTTCAGGATTGCTTCAGGTGACCCAAGAGGGTATAAAAGTAATGTATGCTAAGCAATGGATGTTTGGTTTGAATTACTAAGATTTCTCTGAAATGGAACATTTTACTCTCCCAAAAGAAGGTGCAAAATCCCATTTGAGTAAAACTAATCTCATAAATCATAATATAACATCCAGTGGAAATACAAAAAATTACTTCCAGAACCAAATATTCATATTTACTTCAAAGGGCAGGCCTGTAAAAATTAATCACAGCTAACATATCTGACAATTTGAATTTTCATATATGTAGATTGAGAAAAGAATTTAAAGAAAAAAGTATTATGTGGAAAAAAACCCCAAATTATTGCCAACACCAGTTAAACACACATGATGGCACTTATTTTATTTTTCAGTTTACCAAATAGAAACACGACACATAGTTTATCAATTTCAGTATTAAAGTCTCTTGCTCATTGTATTTAGAAAGGGAGGAAAGAATCAGGTATACATGAGCATAGATTTAGCTGTTTGTATGAGATACTTGTGATTCTTTTTAGACACCTTTTTCCTCTGACATAATCAGAGGAAAACATAGTCACCATCCAGCTATATTACAGCATGAAAACCCTTGCAGATTGTTGAAGAGAAAAATGTCTAACATAATGCATCTTGATAAACTCATTCAGTTAAAGGCTCTGATTAAAAGAAATCCTTTAATGACCACCAAATGCCATCCTCAAGCCCACTTTCTCCATCAAGCAGCATTAGACTTAGCACTAAGTGTGACCATAACTCTCCAGCTGGTGTGTGCTGCAAACCTCCCATCTCCAGAGCCTGATCCACCAAGGTTATGAGATTTTAAAACAGCCATCTAAAGGCTTTGGCTTCAGCTCTGTGGCAGCTTATGCTTTACAGCTCATTCAAAGCTTTCCTGTCAGTCTAAAGGAGGCTGACACCTTGAGAGCTCTCCACTCTTGTCAGAAGCTGTCAAAGGCACTTGAGGATTCCTAGCTGCAAATCAAAGTGATGCTTTCACAAGGAGCTGTGAGGAAGCAGCACACATTCTCCTTCTGGGAGTAAAATTTGGGCTTCAGATCATCCTATCTGTAAAAGTAGCTAAAATTAATGAAAGAAAAAAGGAACGTATTTATTTATTTGATGCAGGCTGCATATTAAAGCAACATTGAGTGAATGACTGAAAACTGCAGAACTGTCCTCCTGTTGGTCTCCTGCTACCAAAATTACTTTATACCACACATGCATGATAACTGGCATTCCATGTGCTATGTCAGGGCTAACTCACTGACACTGTGTATTTTTTTACTACTATAATTTCCCTCAAAATCGTTTTGTGGGAAGAAATGGTGAAGAAAATCTGCAGGGTTGTATTTTCACTTGAAATTATAGAATGTCTTGGCTACCAGTACAGCACCACTTGGGTTACACTATCATTGAGCTGCTGCTGGAGGCTTCAACTTGCAAAAAGGAACAGAGAAGCTTCATTTGAGCACATCCATGCTACACACAAGTATAAGGGTGGGACAGGAATTCAACAAAAAATAGTAATTAAATGTCCTTCTAAATGAGGAAAGTATAATTATTTTTGTTGCCAATATCTTCAGTTTTTAAGATAAAACAAAAACCTATTAAATTCAATTTAATTTTTTTATAGAAGCAAAAGGAAGCAGAAAGAAGGAAAAGAAAGGAAAAATACAAAGAGAAATGGCAGCAGTGGCAGAATAGCCAACTGGGATAGCTTTTCCTTTATGGAAAAAACTGTGGTTTAGATGTCCCTTTGGAGCCATTTCCTTAAAACAAAATTTTCAGGAACTGTAAGGAGAACACAGAACCCCTAAAAAATGCTTTGAAAGTATTTCTGTTCAGTGTGAAATACTTATATTTGTGCTAATAAAAATTTGCCTCTGTTTTTGATACAATGCCCAAAAAGAACTCCCAGAGGAAGCAATATTGCTGTAACTAATTTTTTTTCACTGACACCTGTCAGAGCTTTTTTCCCTGCCAGCCATGCCCTGTATTGAATTTGTCAGTTCTCAAGAGCACTGCTCTTCAGTGCATTATTTCCTTGCCTCACAAAAAAAAAAAAAAAAAAAAAAAAAAAAAAAAAAAAGCTAATATAGTAAAAGAGAGATCAGTTGTCATTTAGAAAATGGACAGACCTCATTTAAGAGATAAAAATTATCTGGAAACAATTACACTTATTTGAATAAGTCAAAATGTTGCTCTTTGCTCAGTCCCAGTTAGAGGAGGATTGCATTTAATGTATTTGATGTGAACAATTTGTATAGCATGCATGGGTAGATGTAGAGTTTTCAATTTCTCAGACAGAGAAATATCTCCATTGCTTCCTCCCATATGGAAGCTCCATCTCCTCCCAGGAGCTCGTGGGAGCAGGCCAAGCCAAGGCAAACACACTTGCTGGCTTTTACAGCCCCATCTCATCTTCATCACATATTTAGTGAGTCACAACCACTCATGTGTGTGCAGCAAAGTGGATGCCACGGATCCACACACTAACAGAGAGTCCTCATTTCTTTCCTTACCCTCATCTGCAAAGGCTTCAGTCCCAAAATACCCTCTGGGTCTGTCAACACTGCTTCTCAGTAACAAGAGCCTGTGTCTAAAGAGCATCTCTGTTTGCAGCAATTAAATGTATTTCAGATATTCACATGTGCTGTGGTTACTCCATAACAAAAACACACTGGACTATGAAGAGATTTAACTTTGCTGAGCCACTGTCATCTTGCCACTCATTTCATTTTAGAAATAATAGCAGTCACACACCACTTCATGGATGAGTGGATCCAAATTTAACAGGATTCCCTGGGGAACACTGAAAAGGCACATCAAGAGTGAAGCTTCAGGGACACAGACCAAAGGCTGATAAATATTTTCCACAATGCTGGGTGCATTGGGGAAAAGAAGAAAAAACAACAGCAGCCTTTGTATCCTTGACCCTTTGCCTACTGTGCATTTTGGACAATCATATGTGTGCAATCAGAGCCTAACGAGAGCCTGCATGACTTGCCAAAGCTGAAGTTTGACCTCAGTCATCTGCAGAGATGAAGGAGGATTAGGAAAAATGTATGTCAATTTCTCATCAGGCCAGTGTTAACCAAGCTGAGGAAGTTATCTTGCCCTGTAGAATCAGTATTTTATTAGAGAAGCCCTGTGCTGAAGTTCTGAATTACACAAACAAGCACTGTGCCAAAAAAGCTTTCAGTGGCACGTTCACATCAGATTCTTCCCCACTACATTAGGGGATACTGCAGCTGGTTACATCTGCACTGAACTGCCTCTATAGTCGATTTTTGGCTGAATCCCAGGAGAGATTCTATAAGTTTGATAACAGTTTGGTAGTTGGGGTTTCTTTAAGGAAAAAAAACAAACCCAAGATATCTTCATATTTAACTGTCTAAATGCTTCACATGACTCAAAACTTCTCAAGGTTTCATCAGCCCCAACTATTTCACAGTGCATTCTCCACATAGTATTTAAATATACTATTTCAGTTGGAAATGTAACCCTGCCTTTCTGCAAGCATCATCTTATTACTATAACATTGTACATAAAATAACCCACCTAATACAACTGCTACCAGCTAAATTAACAAGATTGCAAGGAGATAGTAGGAAAGGAAGCAAACACTGTTGCATTTTTCTTCAGATGCCTGCATCCACTGGAAACTCCTCAGCTTAAGAGGAGGAAATAACTTCTCAGGTGCACAGTCAGATTGCAGATCTTAACTCCAAGCTCCACTTCTCCCCACCAAAAAAAGTCAGCCTGTGCTACAAAAACGGGAACAAGATGTTTATGGCATGAACTCAGCTAACTTGAGGAGTGCTAAGACACAGTGTACATTCAGGGGTTGGGCACCATTAACGTTAATGAAAGGCTGGGATGTACATCCACAAGTTTTTACAGATGATGCATGAATGGATATGTATCATACTTCCTAAGGGCACTAAATCAGCAAAACGGCAAACCCAGAATTAAACTGCTCTTGCTTGAACACAACACACTGAATGCCTTGTTTCTCTGAGCAATGGGTTTGGGGGAGGAAAATCAAAAATTAGGACAACACATATGTGGAATGAATACACAGATAAGCCAAAGAAAGAGCTCTGTTTGTGATCCTGTGTAACAACATTTTACATTTAGTGTTTGCAGCTTGCTGGCATTTGGGCTTTTCTTTATTTCCTCTTTTTTTTTTTTTTTTTTTTTTTTTTTTTTTTTTTTTTTTTTTGGGTATAAAAGCCCAGAGGAAAATAACCAAAACAAAAAGAGAAAAAAAAAATCATAAAAGAGTTTCAAGAGGAAAATATGGCATTCAAATACAGCATGCCCAACAAAAGAAATACCATACAGTGTAGTCATATACCATCATTAAGTGATTCAAGAGAGCCCCTCCTGACTTTAATGTCACACTGCTCTAACAATGGGCTGGCATGAGGGAAGAGGAGAATATATTTCATTGTTCTATTCTTTCTTAGTGGGCCACAAGTCTGTCTTCAGCTACAATGTTGAAGTTCTTCCATGGTGTCTTGGGTTGCACAGACACCTGTAAATAATATTTCTGTTGAGGCAGATAAACTATTAAAAAAAGAAAACCAGCACCAATAGTTTTCTTACCTTGTATTGTTCAAAACAGCATGCTTGGACTCAAAAGACAGGAAAGGAATTGTCTATTTTATTTCTGATGGGAGGAAGGGGTGTTTGCCAGCAGGTGGTTCAGGAGGTGCCTTGAGGTCCCCCAGCCTTTGGTGTCCCACATTTGAGCTGCCACTTTTCCTCCACAGGAGCAGCTCTGTGCCTCCAGAAGGGAAAGGGGCAGAGCTGTGTGTCTGCAGCTGGCTGTGGGCACACACACCTCAGCCACCAGCTCCCTAGGGCCCTGCTGCAGGGGCTGAGAGGAAGGTCAGGTAAGAGCATCATCTCAGAACTGCAGGCATCTCCAGAAAGCTGAAGGGAGGTCTCTTAACATGCCACCACAGCTAAATCTGGAAAACAGGGGATGTAATCAGGACCCCTGGTCACCCAGGCTGTTTCTTTGACTCTGTCATGGACAATACTGCTCTGCCTACCAAGTATCTCTCTCATTTCTCAAGCCTCAGCAACTTAGGGTGAGAAGTTTTACTTGGGAGCAGGCCAGGCCTGCACAAATTAAACAATATACTCTACAATGTGTAGACATTTTTTGTAGACATTCCTCTTCCCATCACCACAGACTCTGTAAAGTTTGGGTTATTATTCAAAAATTTCCCTAAGGTCTGAATTTATTGAGAATTGTCTTGCTATACTTAACTGCAATGCCTCTATTCAAGCTTATTACAGGTTTTCTCAGTATGATCTTTGCATACCAGTTTCCCCAGCACAAGCTGTGATGACCCACAAAAAAAGAATTCATTTTCCTACCTTATATACCTGTTGGTGCTAGTTGGCATGGTATGGTAGCAGCACAAAATTTAATGGAGGTTTTACCTTAAAAAATAAGTTGTGTCAATATAAATATGTTTCTCTATAGCATAGTAGACATTATTAATTCATTACATACTCCATGTACTGCTGCAAATATTAGATAACTCTTATCTCTGAGAAAATTTTATTGAAAAATCTGTGTGTAAGTTTTTGACATAGGTTGTTTGTGGCAGTTCTGTGGCTTCATCAAAAGAATGCATAAAGACTGCAACATAATGCATTCCACCTCATTTTCAGCAGGAATATCTGTAGGGAGAGGACTGTGATTGCCTCAGTTCTTTTAATGGAATTAAAATCCATTGCTTCCAAATGGAAAAACAATATCACCTTAATTTCCCTTGTGATGGCTATTTTATATAAGAGAAGAGAAGTATTATTAGTAGTACCACTGTTATTAAATGGAAAAAAAAAAGCTGCTGTTCTATGGATGGTTTCCTACCCTGGAGAACAACAAAGAAGCGGAGTGGTCAGAGAAGAGCTTGAAACATGTGTACATTTATTTCCATTCTTTGGGCTTAACTGAACCCTGGAATTAGGATGTATGGTTTTGTCCAACTGGGAGAGCTGTGCATCATCAGGAGCAGCTGACTTCACTCACGTTACTTGGAAGGGGTTAACATCTGTGCTCTGAGAGATTCTCCAGTTCCATTAATTAAAAGGGGCTTTGTAAGCAAGTAGCTATTGTTTTAAAATGCCAGATTACCCTTGTAGTCGACAAGGAGATAAGATAGTCATAGACCAGAGCTAGTTTTCATTTTCATTTCCTCATTTTATTAGGTTTGAAACAGTAAGAGTGGGCTGCAGTGATTAGTACAAACAGGAGAGCCACACTTAAAAGCTGTCAGGGTTTTTGTGTATCTGTTTAAGTTCCCCAGGCTAAGAAACAAGTCTATCCTTGCATGTTTACAATGCCTGCTAAGCATAACTGACAAGGATTTCCAGACCCAACTCTAAGGGCAGAGCTCTCATCCAAGTCTTGGACAATTTACGTCAGATTTTTGTAATCTGCTCTGCTCTGCTGTCAATAGCCATAAAAGGGTCCCCCTTGGGATAATCAAAATGCTGCTGCTAACCTTTCTTTCCTACTGATGGCTGTGTGCTACCTTTGGTGTAAGCCCTTCCCCTTTTTCATCGTATGCAGCACAAATTTCTTGGCCTTATCTTCAAAGCCCATCACAATTTTGCCCCACCTTACCTTTCCTGCTAAGTCCCAAATGGAGGTTAACTCCCACCTCTCTCCACAACGCTCCCCTTTGTGCTCTGTCCCACTCACAAGCCCTCACCAGCAAAGTTTCTCATCAAATGCCCCTCCTGCCACACAGCCTTCACCCTCCAAGCCTGCAGCTCTCAGCCCAGTGAGCAAAGCAGGACTGAGCTGTATTAAACAGCCCTGCAGGCTACTGGTTTCAGCTCCTCCAAAACCAAGCAAGGTGCCCCAGCCCCTGTCTAGGATGCTGCTCGTTTGCTGCAGCTTTGCTCTCTCCAGCAGCAGACTTGCACTGCTTGAAACACTTGTGCAACTCCAGCCTCACGTTCAGGAGGTAACAGCATCTCCAGCACTGTGGGCAATATCAGGTCAGGTTTATTACAGTGCAGTGAGCTCTGGGGATTTAGAGACTAGTGTGCAGAATTTATTCTCTTTTCTATCACTTAGGTCAGAGTGTAACCTCGGTTATGCAGGAGATTTCCCAACACGTACATTTATTCCTGTTTGGCACCAGGCTCAGCAGGCTGATCCTCAGCTGTCAGCCATCCCCAGCCATATAATACAATTTTTCCATTGCTGGGCAGTGCAGTTGACTGGCACACAACGTGCAGCTTGTAAAATACAAGCACATTGCTTCACACTGTGCATGTGCTCCTGAGCAAACTCACAGCAAGATACCACATACAGTGCTGGCAGAAAATTGTTGACACTTCCCCTAAATGTTCTGGCTGCTAGTGTGGGCTTGCATATCTATCCACCTAATACTCAGGTTTGATGGCAGTGTGAATTCAGCATGTCAGGGAAGGTGGTACTTAAAGATACTGGCACGAGCAAGGCAGGTGGAGTCTAGAAGCTTTTCCATTGCCAACAACAGCTGCCCTTTTTACACAATCTCTACCTTTTTCCCCTTTTATTTTCCTTTTTTTTTTTTTTTTTTTTTTGGTGTGTGTGTGGTGTGTGTGCATACACTAAAGATTGGCTTCTCTGCAAATGCTTCCAGAAAAGTAACACTTCTGTCTACAATCCAACTGACTTCCATAAGAGTTGGCCATTGGTGTTTCAAACCCAATTACAGTTTTCATCAGATTCATATGAGTATCCAGGCAGCCACTTCACTGGGGTATCTAAAGCTTCATTATGGAAATATCTTTCTAGCTACATCCTTCAGTCAAACAGAACCAGGATGCAAATGCTGGATGGAGATCCTCCACCCTATCTTGCATTGTTCAAGATTATAACTAATAAGAAATTTATAGGTACAAATTGCACACGTGCATTTCATGTATCTTTTCATTATATCCAAAATAATTGCACTTTTGGTTTCCTATGCATGTCATTCACACATGATGGAGCCTTGGCCAAAGCAAGAATTACATCTGGTCCTAAAGCTACATGAAAAATAGGTATTCTTTATGAACTCCAGTATATATGAGTAAATAGAAGCCAAATGATCTATTAATTTACTTCCTGATCATATTTGTTATGTGTTCATGGGAAGGACACATGCAGGTTCAGTGATTTAGAAAAGGAAAAGCTTACAATGCTGTCTACAGTTATTAATTATCCCAAATCATGATTCATCTTGTCAGAGGACTTCATGAGGGCACCTGGCTTTGCCATGGCTTTTCTTCTCTATTTTTGTTTTGCTTCCTTTGTTTTTCTTCCCTGTCAACAGGTATTTGCCCTGAATCTATTTGGATTATAAATGCCCAGTGAGCTAAAACCTGAAATGGAAAGTTGATGCTACAAGGTACTGCCAAAATGAATCTCACCAAAAGCAAACATGACACATGTCTAGTCCCAAAGTGAAAAAACTTAATTGTGCATTTCAATCACTGGCACAATTGAAGCACAACCTTTCCGCCTCACAATCTTCCTATCAAACCCCAGAGATGCCCACTCTATTTTTGATGTTTTTAACACCACCACCCTTCAATTGCACAGATGATTACCTGTGTTCTGCCAGCATTCAGAGGGGACAGATGTATACTTGGAGCTGTAGTCTTGCAATAGGTACCTGAAACAAAGGGCCAGTCCTCAAGCTGCATCTCACTGGCCATGTTTGTCAAGCTGAACAGCTTGATGCATCTTGATTTCTGGGCTGGTACTCTCAACAGCATTTCTGCACTTCTAGGTGCCTGCCCAGCACCTGAAGGCTGGTTTTGCCTGTGCTTGGAGCTCACACTGAGCGTGTCCTGCTTTGTGAGCTGCCCAGGAGCACGTCCACGCTGCTGGGCTGGGACACTGAGCCAAAAGGCAATGCCTGCATAAGCACACACATGCATGTGCTGCGTGAGGGAGGAGGATGCAAGTACCCACACACTCCTAAAGTTACCTTGTTCTTTTGCTCCTGAAAGGAATCAGGTTTTGCATAGAAGATGAGGCCTTTAAAACACCGGGTAGTGCAGTGGCAGACAAACCATCCCAAATGGCACAATACTTTCCATTATGCACTAATCACCACATTTAAAATTGTTATCATCAGATTATGCGGGTGCATGATTCACAGCCCACTCCCTGTCTCCAAAGAATCGTTTTTTAAGCAGGCTGCCACGCGCCTCCTGCACCTGATTGTTTCACCGGCACATTCCAGCCAACAAAGGCAGGCGAGCCGGGGCAGAGCCCGGGACACTGATACACTTGTTCTATCCCCACAGGTGTAGCAGCCTGCTGTTTTGAAAGCTCCTGGGTGTAGGCGTTAGGGCTGCATTCTTTCTTTAATTTGTGCTCGCTGCTTCTGGAGTCGGATGGAATGGCAGCCAAGTGAGGAGTGCACAGAAGGAGCAAAAGCCCCTGTTCAAAAAGCCCTGCTGGACTTGGACCGCTAGGGCAGGTCCTGAGCCCCGTGCTCAAACAGAGGGGAAAAACAATAAAAAAGGTGGGGGGGAAGGGGATAACACAAGGGTTTTGAACATTAAAAGCTCCTTCCTATCCTCGTGTATTTTTTTTTAATGTTTTTTGCAGAAAATGTATTTAACATTAAAATGTGTATAACGTACCACAAAAGGCAGTTCCACATGAATTCATACTTTATGTCAAATTGCTGATACAAGCCACTGTTTACACTATAGTATAGGTGCACATTTCGTATATTTTATGTGCAATTACTAGAACCAACTGCTATTTATATGGTTCCACTCTTTTATTGTCAAACAAGCAGAGGGGAGGCCACATTCTCCTCCCAGTTTACACCATCTGGGGCCAGAACAGACCATCATACCCATGCAGTCTGACCCCTTGCACTCTCACACACTAATTTCCTCAGTAGTGCAATTACAATTCTCAAGTCCCACTACCAAAACACTAACAGTATTCTATTCTAAAGCTTGGGCAAGGTGTTGAATTGTCAGCATAAAAACTGAAGTCACTTTTGTGGTTTGAAGACAGTTGTGTCAGAGGTAACACATTACCTTCTGAAAGGAGGGGACAGCCACTCAACCCCTCAAACAGACACTGCCACATCTGCTGAGGTGGCCTGGCCCATGAGATTTCTTAAAATGAGTCTAGTGACAACCACCTGTTCAGCAGGGTTTTTATGAAGCTTTACCGGCTTCATGTAGATTAAGGTGCTCTGTCTGCATTGCATTGGAGACCTTAGCCAGCCAATTAAGAGATTAAACTCATTGATGCTTACAAGATTTCTGTGTGCAAACTGGCATTTTTATGAAAATTCAATATGGACAGGAACAATTTTCACAGTCCATAAAAGGAAAAGTAAGATATGTGTGAATCTGACATTCATAACTCCTGCTCATAGTTCAGTGGTCTGTGTTTAAAATCCCCACAGACAGAGGTAAGAAATCACCTTTTTCTTTATCAGAGAAAGTATTCAGGAAGATGGAATTTTTGAAGCTCCACCTGTTTTTAAAGCCAGTTTCAGATAAATCCAGAATTCTGCAGTTTTAGGGAAAAAAAAAAAAGCTCACTAATATCTTATTTCTTTTTCCTTTTCTTTTTTTTTTTTCTGCCAACCCAGAGTTCTGTTATCTTATACTTATTTTGATAAGCAACCTTCAGCTTTTCTGTCTGCACATGCAAGGCAACAAATCCAGCCCCATTTCCAATGCAAGTTTAGACAACGTGGTTAAATTAACAGCTTGAACATTAGAAAAGAGATTAGGATAATTAATGCCAAGATGATAGAACTAGGAATGTTTTGTACTGTAGGTAGGGCCACTATTTGGGAGGCCAAAAGAGGAGTTTTACCACCAGCTTGCAACAGGTTCTAACAGTGGAACTTGAAAACTGGATTCACATTCCCCTGAAATGTTAGTCATATTTTCAAAAACATGTGCTGCAATCTGGTCTTGCAAACTCAAGTGGAAGCACCCGAAATATGCTTCATTTTCCTCATTTTAAGAAGAGTATTCATTTTATATGCCCATGTTTTTTGAGAAAATTTAACATTACTTTGGATTATTTTGTGTGCTTGAGTTCAGAGTCAGTCAAAGAAACACAGGTTTGACACCCTAAAGAACAGAATAGCTGCTCTCTATCTAAAGCCCAGAAATTAATTCAGGGGTTTTTGTTTGGAATTAAGAAACATTTTATTTCCTTGCTCCAGGGCCTGTTCAATGCCCTCCCTTAAGACACTGAGATCATGAAATAATTAAGAGCATATTTCTTGACCTGGAATCATTATTTACTGTCAAACTGCCAGGTTCTCTGCACAAAATTCACTACATAAAATTACACTGGGAATTAATGACACTGGTTATGCAGACCCAGTTAAATTTCAGGAAAAGAGTTTCAAAGCCAAGGGGAAAGGGAGATATTTGATTCTTGTCTAAATCATTTACAATGTGCTAATCCCCAGTGATATAAGATGGACAAGAATTTGAATATTTTAAGAGATACTTTTGCAAGGAACAAGTATAAGCTTTGCAAAGTCCATTGTCAGAGTTCTCCATCTTTCCTAGAGCATGTAGCTTTACAGACTTCTTCCTAAAATCCAAAGAAATAACAATTTAGAGTCTCAAAATAGGGCTTGATTTGTAGAAAGGTGCACTGACATTTATCCATAAGATCTTCATGGGGTTCTAGATACTACAGAATCCCATGAGAAAAGACAAATTTTTCCAGACACTTTAGTTCTTCCAAAAAGGAAGCAAATGATGAGGTTTTTTTTTCACTAAAATAGTGAGTTTGGTCATCGTCTGTTTTAAGGCACAGTTTGCTGTTAGCATGTCTGCAACCACCTTTGACAGATGCAAGAAAAATGGATTTTAGAAAGAAGGATGGGAAACAGAGAAGCAAGAATGTAGAAAGGTAGACACATGGTTAAACCAGTAACTAAAAATGGCCTGATTTTGGTAATTGTTGAGAACTCAAGGTCCTGCTAGTTCCCATTCACATCACTGGGGATTTGATATGCTAAAAACATTTGATTTACATTTTCATAACTGTCTTACCTTGGCACCAGAAGACAGGTTATCAAAACCTTCTGTTGTATTGCCCAACCTGAGAGGACATAAAAAGGCTCATGTTCAGAGGGCACAGGCTCAACACCCCCCAAACCATAGCTTCCTTAATGTCCAGAAGTACAGCTGCTCACTCTAAACTGGGATACCCAGAAGCATTCATGCCATTTTAAAACCAGACTTTCAGTTCCCTAGTCTCTGCACCCATGTGTGAACATAGAGCAGGAAACAAGTCAGTGACTGAAAAAGCTGCTCCCTGCATCAGCAGAGCTGAGCCACCAGAAACACGTTCAGAGTTTTTCTCCATCTCTTCTCAGGAGAAAGTGCTGGAAATTCAGTTCATCAGGGCCATTACATCCCAAAGCAACATTAGATTCGTTTGATCTGCAAACTGCTCTGTCCTCAGCAATTTGTGGCTTTCTGTGTACCCTTACACCTCCAGCTTGAATCCATCCAAAAAAATATTCCTCCCCCAAAACACACATCCTTTTGTTTACTTTTACCTACCCTCCTGCCTGTTGAGCTGTACACTGCTCTATTATGTGGTCTCTGTGTTTTCCAGGCAGATTTTCCTCATCTGAGGGATCTCTCAAGTGAAGGTTATTTGAATAAATGAAGATGTTATAGCCCACCCACTCTAAGCCCCCTATCTGTCTTCTGAGAGCTGGTCCTTACGAAGAGCCAAGAGCTTGTCTTTGGACTGCAGGAGTCTAGAGGGATTCCTTTGCTAGCATGAGTAGATGTAGACGCTTTCAAAGTAATAATTTAGATATAAAGTCAAATAAAACCTAGATATCTTAGAAAAACAGACTTTAGAAGACATCTTTTCTTGCCACAGAACATGAGCTAACCGCAGAACTAATTTTTATGATCTCTGTGAATCTGAAGCATAGTTCTGGGAATTCCCAAAGTTCTAAAGTCCAACCACACCAAATTATAACATTTTAGTTTGTGTGTGCACATAGAAAAGGGCCTTGTAGATTTGTCTGCCCAAGCAGGACATCCCTGAGATGCCCTAAAGAACACAGCCAACTGAGATTTCTGTATCAAACTCACTTAGATCACTGTAGCAAAGCTTTTACTTCCAGATGTTAGGGATGTTGCTGAAAGAAACATTGACAGGAGAAGGTTTTACATATTGGTATAATGAACAGCTACAAGCAGGATGGGTCCTAGTGATGCTTGGAGGTGAGGGCTGAGAGATGGAGGGGGTCTTTTTGTACTGCAGGCATTGCTGAATATCAAATAGCTGCTATCAGAGTGACAGCTTGTGTTTTCATAGCCTATTGAAAAGTTAACGAAGTAAAGAAGATATAATCATTCAGGTAAAGCAGGATACGAAGCAGGCCAGGGCTTGCACTAAAATGCATAAAGTTATTTCACTAAAAGACAGAGGCACTTGCCCATGGCAGGTGCAAAACTTAGGCATTGCTCTGATTGCCTCAAGAAAGGAAAAAACCTGCAGAAAATGTTGGGACATGTTCTAAGCCTCCTCAACAGCCATTCTTTTTTTTTTTTTCTGTTCGTTTTTTTTTCTTGTTGAATACTTATTGTCTGCCAGCGAAGGCTGTGGTTTTCAGGGCTCCAAGCAATTGGGGAGGGAGAGCACACACAAAAATCTTAAGTGGTTTAGAGAAGTCTCTGAATCAGGAGATTTCTTTTCATGACGAGGATGATATGGCAGAGGTTTGAAGAATGTGTCTGCTGTAAACCAGAGAAAGGACAATATTTGAGGCTGACTCACATCTGTCTGACTCTGCTCACGGGTTGAGGGAAAAATGTCAACCTCACCTCAGCTGCCACTTGAAAATCTGGGTGTTTGGTTTCCTTGGTTTCCCCTTGACGTGAGGTGTCCAAGTCCTGCTGCCTTGGAGACGTTGCCCCATTGCTGCTGGTGTGTACCCTATTGCCATCCCACAGCACACCCAGGCTGGCTCCAGGGTCCTTCCCACCTTCTGGTGCCAGTGAGGCTCCATGCCTGGGGAAGGCAGAGCAGGCACAGCAGGACCCTGCTGTGACCCTGCAGCAGGGCAGTGCCAGCAGCTCTGCTCTGCACAGCCCCTGTGCCAGCCAAAGGCTCATGCTGTCCCTCAGGACACTGCCACCCCCCTGGCACCACAGAGAAAGGGCCCAGAGTCTGGGCTGCGTGTCTCCAGGTGACATGCTGCCCACCCACCCTGCAGCAGCCAAGCCCAGCTCTCCATGCATGCCCAGCAGAGACCACAAACACATCACAGGGCGCTCTGTGCTCACATCCATGACCGTAAAGCAAGGGCAAAAGGACACACTGGAAACAGTGGAAGCTTTTGCAAAGCAAAATCCTTAAGATTTGATGAATCATCAAGTGAAGAACCTCTCAAAGCTGCCAGAAAACACAGAAACAGACAAAGGAACTCTTTTGATATCAGAACAGTCAAGAGATGCCAATTTGTTCAGCCAAACCCATCACTCTGTGATAGCACATGGATATCTGTTTTCCTAGCTGCCTGCTTTTGAAATGGTTAGAGACTCCCACTGAAAACATGAGGTGGTGTGGATGGAGTTTAAAGGAAATTGCTAATTTGGACTGGAAATTTAAGGTACTTAAAAACAAGATCAACTCCTTGCTATCATTGTGGGGTGGGGGGGAAATGGAAGAAGCCAAATTTATGCTATACCTTATTGCTCAAGCTCGGCAGTACCTGGAAGACTCAGAAGCAGGCACTGACCTGCATGCATTTTTCCAGTCCCAGCCCTTGGTGATATGAGTAAGAGACAGGAAAACAGAGTAAGCTTTGAAAACACAGGCTCAAAGGACAGAAGTGCACGAGTGAATTGTTTTCATCAGCAGCTGCTGCACACTGAGAACTGTACAATGCAGCAAAATTCCTTGCAAAACCAATGGCAGAGGCACTTGAGCCTGGAAGAAAAATCCCTTCTGCATGTAGTTGTGTTTATTTGTTTGTTTGTGTGACTGATCCCCAGGCAAGCAAACACACACCTGTCTCTCTCCCTTCTTCGCTCGTGCACAGTCAGGAGCTGTTTGTGCAGAGCCCTGGGGTGAGCCAGCTCCTTCCTCCCAGCAGCTCCCTGCTCTCCCTGGCAGGCACTGGAGCAAGTGGGTCACTCAGCCCTTCCCCAGGGAGAGGAGTTCTGGTGCCTGCAGGTAGCTGGTGGCCAGGGGAGAGGCAGGGTTTCTGCAGTGGTTTCCTGTCACTCACCAGCCTTCCAGGCACTCCTTTCCTACAAGGCAGGCCACTGCACACTGGATCCTTCCACATCACACCCAAATTCTTCCTGACTTCTACCTCCCTGCCATCCTCTTACCCTCATTTCCCATTCCCAGCTCCTCACCACCCCAGGTGTGTGTTTTTTGAAATATCTCACTCATCAGTTTCCCTCTGTGGCACAGATAAGCCATAGGGCCATTGGAGAAAGAGATCAAAATACCACATTTCTTCCAGAAAAGCTCTGCACCCTGCAAGCTTGTAGCTAAATGGCTAGAAAGCAATTGTGTTGACTACCTGGACATGCTATCTGTCATAATCCAAGGAATGCAGGTGAGAACTGTGTTTCAGTCTAGAGCAAGGAGCAGCCTGTAGCTAGGAAGAGCTTGGGCAAGTAAAATGGGAATTCAGCCCACTGTCATGCATATTCAAGGTAATGGAGTCACTGCATTGATGTAGATCTACTCCTCTGTAAGATTCAGTGCTCTTAAAGGCATTTAAATACAACTTCCAATCTGTATGGGGTTTCAAATTCCAGCACTTTCAGATTCAAATTTAAACAGAGTCACAAACTCTGCAGAGTCACAACTTAATTTGGCCAATCTTATTTGGATAAGCATTTGAAACAAGAATATGTCTAATAAATTGTGTTTGTGTTCACAAAAGTTGAACAGAAGTATGAGAAAAAAGCAATAATAAACTACCAAGAAAATATATATTTAAAAAAACAACGTGGAAGAATACTAGTCAAAATGACTGAAAAAAAAATAAAATTATGGAAATAAACAGGCTGAGAACAGGACATCAGTAAAAACACTGCTGGCAGAGGAGAGACAAATGTGTCCATAACTCTAAAGGTCTGCTATCACCTTTGTACAGAACTCTCTACAGAGTTTATGTTATAAGCATAAATAAGATGAGATGTCAGTGAGGCCTGCTCCAAGTAAGGAAGATGTGAACCTTTGCTGATAGCAGGGGATTTTTACAGCAAAAAGAAGGATAGTTTGGCAGAAGAGACATGAGAAAATACTGGGCTCAGAATCACAGTGTGATCCAAGAGCTTCTCAGAGCAGGATCGCTGTCCAGATTCCCAGCCTGACTGTCCACGCTCAGTCACTTGAGCCAAGGATTATTTTATGTCAATAAGCTCAGTCTTTTTCCAGGGAATAGGAAATTCATCCAGTGTGGATGAATTGGCTGATATATGAAAGGAACAGCTCCAGAGAAAATAATTTTAATTACTCTGTAGAAGAGGCAGCACAGGCAAACAGTAGAAAGTAAAAAACTCAAGGGAAAAGGAAAAGCTGATTCCAAAAGAATAAGCCCAAAAGAGATGTGTGTATCTGATGTGTCATCAGTGTACTTTGCAATTCTCTGAAATGGAGGGATGTGTCATGTTAGCATGTTGCTGCCTTCCTCTGGGATAAAGGGCACACCACGTGTCAGGAACCTCCTGCCTCTAGTGAAGGACTGATACCTGCAGGGACCAACATTCCACCTGACTGCAGCTAAAAACAGAGGATCTGCATTTTTAACAGAAACCCTGGGTTTAGAGCTTCTTTTTCAAAGGTGGCAGCCACTTGTTGACTATTGTATGGTGAGAAGGAAATCCCAACCAAAGAAAAATAGGAAAAATACTCCACATATCAAGTTATATGTAGCCATCAGATCACCCAGATCCAGTAGGAAGCAGCAGATATTCTGAGCTGTATTTAAAAGGAAAAATAGACTTTCTCAGGCTATTGTTCAAAAGCAACTTGATAGGACTGAATTTTCCTGTGAAGAGCTGCTCTGACAAGCTTTTTATGACTGAAAGGAGCAGGTTACTCCTGAAATTTTCCCTACTTAGTGCTCAAGTCTGAGGAGAGGTTTTTGCAAGAAGCCTCCTCTGCTGTGCTGAGTAAGCAACCTTAGCACTGGTTTAGCCTTGAAGCCACACTTTAACTAAAGGCCCAAACCAGAATGTCATATGGAGAGTGCTCCCCTGATTTTCCTACCTCTGACTGCTATATTGCAGGGTTGAAATGCCACCAAATGGACTAAAAAAATGTATTAACAATTGTTTTGTAATTATTTTGGCAGCACATTCACTGCAATTACAAGGAAATTGCATTTAAGCATGTTTTATGGGCTTAATTTTCTGTTCAATTAATGCAATTGTTTTGCAACTGTTAATCTTAACTTTAGCTCAGATATTTAACACCAAGGCAGAACAAATTTTTGCAGAGCTTTATGGAGCTGATATGTTGTGCGTATCATAATGAGATCAAGCTGTTATAAAATGAAGGAATTCTTTATTAAACAGTCAGCCTTGCTGATCTTAATTGCAAGCTGCATCTCTACACGGCACCTGTACATTCTGATGTGTTGTCATAACCCTCAGAGCTATGTAAACAAGCAAGTCCTGTCGTGTTGCTGGCTGACTCCTGCAAGCACAGAGACAAAGTGATCTCCAAGGAGTCAGGTATACGTACCTGCATTTTGGAGAAAAAAAATAAAAGAGAGAAAGTAAAGAACGAAGGAGCAGTAGATAAGCAATAGGATATTTTTTAGAAAATATCTGTTTAATCAGGAAGAAGGTGAATCCTTAAAAAAACTCAAAAGGAATATATGATCTCAGAAACTCAAAGGGAACACAAGTGCATCTGGACAGCTGAATTCCTGATTTCAAACTGAATTTCCACAGGTGTAGGGGACTCTGATTTCCACAGAGGTAAAAGTAGGAAAAAGCTCACTTGCTCACTTCAGCATCTACAATTTTAATCCTGGTTTGAAACTGAGGCTCTTCTATTTTCTTGATGCAAATTTTGAAACATGCCACAGCTCAGCAACAGTTCCTCTGGTTCATCCACCGGCTTTTAGAAGAAAGATTTATAAGTCAGGCTGTTCTGGTAGGAGTATGAGCAGACAGATTCCTAGCTGGCATAAATCAGCATCATTCCACCACAGTATATTGTGCAACATTGATTTACACCAGCTATGAAATTAGCCCACAGTGCTCTGCCATGAAAAAAAATATAACTCCCGGCAGCAGCAAGGAGGTGAAAACCTTCAAGCTAGCCTGATATTTATCTGTCAGGACCAGACAGATTTTGATCACTGTCACACTCCCCTTTCATTTATCCATCTAGTGGTCCTTGGCTCCAGAGGTGAAATTTTCAGAAGAGTCTAATATTAGACTGAACTGCTTACACAGTGGGACCAGTGTGAAGCTGGAGCTAAGTAGTTTACAAAATCTTGGCAGTGTCTGCTCATTCCCAGGTTACAATATGCACCAGGCTGTTTCTGGCAGAATGTGATGCACCCAGAGAAAAAGTGAACTCCCAGGGCAAAGATGGAATTTCAGGTAAGAGACTGAGTCTGTAAGGGTGTGTCTGTAAGGGGATGACTAAATAAAAACATATCAAGAAATTTTGTATGGTCATCTCTGGCAGAGTTTCAGTTGGACAGTTCATGCTTTGACCATTCACATCTGACAAACAGGTAACATCTCTGTGACATTCTCTCAATCCCATGTGATACTGGCTTTGAGCTTTGGACATGCACAAAACTTCAGGAAATAAATATCCTGTATTTTACTGTACCTTTATCTGCAGCACTTAATAATCTAAAAGCACCCTTGGCAGAATTAAAATATTGAGGCAAGCATCAAAGTTACAACTCTTCTGGCTCTAATGTATGCACTGTGGTGTGTGCTTCCATTTGATCAAACCATCAAACCAGCAACCAGGAGAAACAACTTGCTTGTAAGCTTATACTTTGCTTTGAAATAGCCAAGAATTTGCCAGAAAGCAGCCTCTGGAATTAGCAGTGCTCTTAAACACTTTGAGAGCCACTGACAGACAAACCCTTTCAAACAGTGGTTAGTCAAGCCTTGCAATATCTGTCCACAGTACATTTTCCTGTGCTGCACCATGTGATTAGACAGGAGTTTCTGCACATTGTTTTATTATTGATAGGAATCAGAAATTATGCTTTCATCACTCTCATCTCAGACTCTCTTGATACCTTTTTCCTGAGGTCAATATTCTTTAGCAAATGCACAAAAACCAGTGTTAGCAGACACTGTTTTGGTTTTTTGTGGATTTTGGGGGTTGGTTTTTTTTGGTTTTCACCCCTCCAGATTTTCACCTCTTTTTCAGCTTTTGCCTTCCTTTCACCCTAAGGCAAAGCAGAATACAAGCCAAGGGTTTTCTGCCTGGAGGCAGAGGCGTGGACGGTGGCTGTGGCTGGTTTCCCAGCCGTGTTCCCTCCTCAGCACATCCTGGCTGGGTTCCCATCCCAGCACATCCAGGCTGGGTTCCCTCCCCAGCACACCCAGGCCTGTTCCCTCCCCAGCCCATCCAGGCTGGTTCCCTTCCCAGCCCATCCAGGCTGTTTTCCCTCCCCAGTACATCCAGACTGGTTCCCTCTCCAGTACATCCAGACTGGGTTCCCTCCCCAGTACATCCAGACTGGTTCCCTCCCCAGCACATCCAGGCTGTGTTCCCTCCCTAGCACATCCAGACTGGTTCCCTCCCCAGCACACCCAGGCCGGTTCCCACCCTAGCACATCCATACTGTGTTCCCTCCCAGCCCATCCATACTGTGTTCCCTCCCAGCACATCCAGGCTGACTTCCCTCCCAGCACACCCAGGCCGGTTCCCTCCCAGCACATCCATACTGTGTTCCCTCCCCAGCCCATCCAGGCTGATTTCCCTCCCAGCACACCAGGCCGGTTCCCTCCCCAGCCCATCCAGGCTGACTTCCCTCCCAGTACACCCAGGCCTGTTCCCTCCCCAGCACATCCAGGCTGTGTTCCCTCCCCAGCCCATCCAGGCTGACTTCCCTCCCAGCACATCCATACTGTGTTCCCTCCCCAGCCCATCCAGGCTGATTTCCCTCCCCAGCACACCCAGGCCGGTTCCCTCCCAGCACATCCATACTGTGTTCCCTCCCCAGCCCATCCAGGCTGATTTCCCTCCCAGCACATCCATACTGTGTTCCCTCCCTAGCACATCCATACTGTGTTCCCTCCCCAGCCCATCCAGGCCTGTTCCCTCCCAGCACACCAGGCCGGTTCCCTCCCAGCCGGGCGCGCTGCCGGCGCGGTGCGAGCGCTGATCCAGCCGTGCACACCTGCCAGGTGCAGGCAGCCCGGGATCTGCTCCTGCTAATGTGAGTGCCCCCCTGTGGCACCGCTCCGGCTGAAGCACCACTTGCTGCCCTGCAGTGACCTGCTCTGGCAGACAGAGTCGGGTTTCAGTCAGGTTGGCTCCCCGGTGCTGCAAGAGCTCAACAACCAGAATGAGCTGCTGCAATCAGCCGGGCTGCAGCCGATCTGGAAATGCTGCTAGAGCATGGGAACAAAGCAGTGAGGCTCTTCACAGTGCTGGGGCAGTATTGAACAATGCCATTAAGGGCTGGGCTCACCGCAGTTGTGAGTTATTATGGTTTGTTTATTGTTAGCATGGCCTGGCCAGGCCTTTGAGGCAGAGGAGCTTAGTGTGTGAATGGCAGCTTTGAGAGTCACCACCACCAGTCACTTCTGATCCCAACAAAGCTGTGCTCTTCAAAGCTGGATGGCAGGCAAAGAGGGCCAAATGTGAAAACAGCTTCTGGGCAAGGGAGGCATCAAAATTCAACCAGCTCTAATACCCTGGATGAGGCTTGGGCAGCCTTGGAGCTGCTGCTCTAACTGAATGCCATGGTAGAGAACCAAGTGGAGTGAAGCAGCTCCAGGAGAGCCGGGCTGTGTGCTTGGACACGGCTTCCCTCTCCCCAGGGTGTGGGGAGCACCAGATGGCCTTCCCCAGGGAAAGGCTGCATCAGCCCATGGGCAAAACCCCAGCAGAGTCCTTCCCCTGAGGCTGACTCGAGCAGAAAGACAGGAAACTTGAGCCCTTGCAAGGCCTCTGACACTTTGCCCTTATTTCTGTCACCTGCTGTAGAAAACAAAATACTCAGTCTCCATTCTTTGAGAAAAGGATGACTGCTTGAGTTTGGATCAACTTCCTTCCTAATCTTTCCACCCACTTGTGTTGAGGGTGACTCTAGGTTCTGGTTCACACCTTGGGAATCTGCAAAGCCCTCTCCTTTTCCTCTTGAAAAGGGACCTCTTGGTGACCATGTTCTTAGTGTCACTTGTTCAACTGCTGGCATTCTCTTTGCTCCCAGTAGTGCTTTAATCCATGTCTTCAAACAGGAATTGCAACAAATAGGTTGAATATTCTCAGATAGCTGTGTAACTCTATTTTATTTTGCTTTAACAATAATTGGGGATGGGGGTGTGGAGAGGAGTGGAGAGTTGCTTCTACCTGTAGTGAAATGCAGTCAAGAATTGGGAGGATTTTAGCCAGCACTAATAGAAAACTTAACTTTTGTTCTTGATCTCAATTGTTCTCTGAGAGTCATGTCTGAGACCTTGACAGTCTCAATGACAGTCTGTGTGAAAAGCACCCCACCTTTTCTGTATCTTCTTTTGGATATTGTGTCAAACTCAGAACCCAGGTTTGAGAATGTTGCCCATACCTATTTACTCATCCTTGTAATTAGATAACAGTGATGGGAGGAGTTCATCTGTCTTTTACAGGATTCAAGTAAGGGCATGTCCACTTCCTTACTCTGGAAATTACTCAGCCTAAAAGCCTTGTTTTTCAAATGTATTTCTTGACAATCAGGTGACTTAAAGAGCTTGTTCTCTGCAATTCAAAAGTCACTTTATTCTCTCTTCTTACACTTTTTGAAAAGCATCTCATCATTTGAAGGAAATAATAGACCAATAATTCTGGATTGTGAACTCCACAGAACAAGTTTCCAGACATTGCCTTGTCAAAGAATCTCAAGTATTATTTGTAGAGGTTCCCTTTATTGTCTCTTGTGTCAGATATCACTCTACCCCTTCCTAGAATTTTATCTTTTCTGATCCCAGAAAGGGAAACTCGGTTACTGTCTATTTTGGTGCATATATTAGGATGTGGAGATCCCCCCAGGAACTGACTGCCACTACTTCATTATTGACTAAATTACTAGAAAGAGCCCATATGGCAAGCAATGTATTTTCAGTCACTGCTAGACTCACATCACTTTGAACAAGTGACCTAGAATGGTATCTCATCATCAATCCACTGAGTCATCCCATCCCCATAAATACAGTTTCACCTAACAAAATGGCATTTGCAGAGTAGTTAATCCAGTTCATGCTTTAATCCCTTTTGGTATTTAAAAGGAAAAAAAAAAATAAAGCAGCTAAATATTGAGGAGTACAAAGCAATATTCTCCTGGTAAGAATTTCAGGACAAATACATCTCAGGAAGGGAGAGGGAGAGGGAGAGGGAGAGGGAGAGGAGAGGAGAGGAGAGGAGAGGAGAGGAGAGGAGAGGAGAGGAGAGGAGAGGAGAGGAGAGGAGAGGAGAGGAGAGGAGAGGAGAGGAGAGGAGAGGAGAGGAGAGGAGAGGAGAGGAGAGGAGAGGAGAGGAGAGGAGAGGAGAGGAGAGGAGAGGAGAGGAGAGGAGAGGAGAGGAGAGGAGAGGAGAGGGAGAGGGAGAGGGAGAGGGAGAGGGAGAGGGAGAGGGAGAGGGAGAGGGAGAGGGAGAGGGAGAGGGAGAGGGAGAGGGAGAGGGAGAGGGAGAGGGAGAGGGAGAGGGAGAGGGAGAGGGAGAGGGAGAGGGAGAGGGAGAGGGAGAGGGAGAGGATGGCAGAAATCCTTAACAGTTTTTACATCATTTGTTCTTAGAGATATTAAAATTATAGTGTCAGATCATTCCACGATTTAATGTCTTTAGCCAAAATCTGTCTTATAGATCACAGATCTATAGATCAAAGAAGATCACAAAACTTCTTGTAAAAACAAATATGGACTGATCTCTTTTAGGGCACTATACTTATGCATTTCTGGAAGTGCCAGGAAAACATCTGAAGCCATCTTTCTGCCTTGCCAACAGTGATTTGAAAAAGCATAGAGAAGAGGGACACACTCAAACATTGGGTCCAGAATTGGGAGGTTTTGGAGGGGTGGGAGAAGGTGCAATTGTTCAATAAGATGTGCAAGAGAGGAAGAAGAAAATAAATCCTAAAGGATTTTGAGCATGATCCAGATATTAGTAGGGCAATGCAAGACCAGTTTACAGCATAAGCAAACACAAAAATATGTGATCTGTTTTCATGAAGAGGTGAAAATGCAAATAATATTTTCCAATATATAAGGTAGAAAGCAGAGTAGGCAAGGTTATCTCTTGATATCTACCCACTCTACCACATCCAATTCATAGACCTCTATTCTTACATAATGATAAGAAGCCTTCCCAAAAACAATTCTATGCCTCCCAGGAAAAGAAAGGTCATTCTTCAACAACATCCAGCTTTTTTTTCAATTCTGCATCAGAAGTGTCTGTGATGTTTTGTCTGCCACTATGCTACCTGCACATCTGTGACAAAACCAGCCTTGCCCTTAATCAGAGAAGGTTTAAAATATTCTTCAGCAACACTGACTGTATAAGATAGCAAAAGGGAACCATTAAATGCCAGCCACCACCCCTTCTCTGGTATGCTGAAGGGAAGTGTTGTCATAGCATCTTAGAAATGTTGGTTGGAGGGAAAATCTCTGGAGACTGGCTACACCAACCAGAGACTGGCCAACACTGTCAGGTCAGCTGGCATTCTGCTAGATGAGTCTTGAAGACTGCTACAGGTGGCAATTTTGCCACTAACTTCAGATATGATGCTCCTGCTGATGAATAAAATTTCCAGTTTTTGGTCTGAACCTCCCTAGTTACAACTTGCAGTTATCTCCCTTAGAAAGACTATTTGTTCATACAGCTAGTAACTAGTAAGTAGCTGTCTGAAAAAAGTTTGGGTCTTTTGATATCTCTGTCATTTTCTTTTTAGTAATTGTAAGCTATATTTGATAAGCTCTTTTTCTTCTCTATCAAATGAAACAAGCCCATGTCTTCCTTATCAGGCCATGTGCTCCACAAGCCTATGGATGTTTGTGGTCTGCCACTGGACCTTACTCTGTGTCTCAGTACTTCTCTAACTGAAGAAATCAAATTTGGCACACATTTCAGGTGAAGCCTCACCAATGCTGAGCAGAGATAGTTTCACCAATCTGTTGTCCAAGCTCATCCTAGTGGCATGTGGTTTCCCCAACTGCAAGCACTCTGCTGGCTTGAAGGCAGTTTGGCTGCTCCCCAGCCACTCAGTTCCACCTGCTCTGGTGCAGAGGATTACCACACTCCAGATGCACAACATTGCAGCTCATGTTGCCCAGATCTAAAGTTTCTCTGGCCCTTGCAGCTCTGCTGCACGGTGTGTCAATGATTTCTGATGCACCACCCTCCACAGATCTCCAGAGGGTGCATTTAGTCACATCACCAGGTCACTGATGGACATATCAAATGAGTCATCCTAGTATCAGCCCTTTGGGTACTGTGAGAGTTCCTGGCCACCAAGCTGTCCTGGACATCAAATACTATTCTTGGAGCCTGCCAATCCTGCTAATTTTCAGCTCTTCTAATAATCCATCCATTCCATATTGACCAAAATTACTATTTAAAATGCTGTGAAGGTGATCTCAAAAGCCTTTTCACATACATTCCATTCCTTTTTCTTTCCTCCAAAGCCATGTCATCATAGAATACAATCAGGTTGGTGAAACATAATTTCCTTACTATTTCCATGTCTGCTGCTTCTCTTTATTTTCTTGTTTCTCATGTGTCTGGAAATGGAGTCTGGGAGGTTGCATCCATGGTTTACCCAGACACTGAAGCAGAACTAAGGTAGTTCCCCAGATCATCCCCTTGCTCTTGTAAAGCTGAATTTACTGTTAGTCTTTGCTCAGCTATCTGGAACCTTCCACCAGGATTTTTCACTGAGGGCAGGAAGCAATCCTGCTATCCTGTCTGCACCTTCAACACCATTCAGTGCATCCAACCAGCTTCTCCTAAGGAAGATTTTGATCCCCTGCTCTTGACTGCCCCTCCCACTCCAATTTATACCAGTATGCACAGAGGTCTAGGTGAGGGCACTTCCTCTGAATGATGAGATAATTAATTTATTGAGTACTTCAGCATATCCCATGCCATGAAGTATGGGAGCCTCAACAACTTTTATATGGTGTGGTGTTGCCTCTCAGCCCAAGCATCAATCCTTGTGTGGTTACTCAGTCCTTTACATCTGGAGATGAAAATTATCACAGAGGTGGTCTTTTAGCCCTGCATACAGCCTAGAATGTAACAGCCACTATCTACAGAATCCCAATATATGGCAACATGTCAGGTGGAGTTGGAGGGATCACACAACTGTCCCATTCTGCACATTACTGAATGTACTGGTCTAATCAAAGGGAAATTTCCAAAGGAATAAAGAAAACTAGGCTGCCACTTTCCCCTTTGAAAATCAGTAGGCATTGCCATGTTCAGCTTCTAATGTAGGTGTTTAATTTAGAAAATTAACTTCATGTGTGCTCAAAGGAGAGCAAGGCTTACAGGAGGCAAGCCAGAATACATAAAAGGCAGGTCCCTACTCTGACAAAGATTTGGGGTGGGAAGGGATGACTGCCTTCTTAAATGTTCTTTATACATTTTTGAAAAGACTAATCCAGTATTTGTACAAAAGGTGCAGTGTTCCTACTTCACTCTAGTTCCAAATGTCATGTTCTCTCACTCATTAAGCTAAACCTCTTTTACAGAGTGTTCAAATACAATCTATTGCTCCACAACTGTCTTTTTTCCACAAGTGGGAAAATAGAAGTATACTTAATGTGCTAGTCCCTAGATAATTTTTTTCAGGAGGTCTAAGTAAAAGAATGATAGATAAAAGCTGGATGTTCCCAGCATACTGAAAAAGAAAAAAATCCTGTTTATTTGTCGTTTTTGGAAAGGAGAACATGACAAGCACGTTTGATGTGGAAGAAAAGCTTGTTTGTAGATGCTGGAGAAATTATTCAAGGACAGTTCAATCATATAAAAAATGACCCCTGCATTACTGCCAAGGTCAATGAGACCTAGAACAACCTGCCACAAAATTGTAGTTTTGTCTGGTTGTTTGGGCCATTTCATCCCTTTTCTCCATTTCCTTTTGGTGCTTTGGAAACAGCTAACACTCCCCCATTTCCAGTGTACTTGGCACTCTACCCAAGATGCCTGAAAATCCCTCAGAAGGATAATATAGGCCTCATGAGGTAATTTTTTCCCACTCATTCTTTGGAGGGAGGTATGAAGTGATGATCTTGTACTGCATCAAGTGACAGATGCTATCATTTTTTTGCTAGTTCTCTCTCCAGCTCATTTGCTAACTTCCACAAAGTCTAAGTACTTCAGCTGTTTATGCTTTGTACAATCATAATTAGTCGTATCCTGCCTGGGGTTTATCTGCTGCTATCCTCTTAAGAAAATCTGTTCCCTGTCTAAAGGCTCTGAGATCTTACACCTGTATAAAATACCACTGTTGAGAACATGAGCTATTATGCAGTCTTCATGGCTAATATTCTCATGAAAGCACTTCTATTGCAGTGCAGTTCTGTTCTATCATCTCTCTCTAACTTAAGGGAATTTGAAGCTGCTCCTTGAAAAATTCACAGGCCACGTAAAACTACCAGTGACTTCAACTGGAGCCAGCTAAGTACGTCAGAGGGATTAAAAACTGATAAGAGGGAAAGAATAGGACTGTGTTTTCATCTGTACATTAATCACACATTCCTCATCACTCACCTTTTTTGAATTCTTGATTAACATCAAATGACCTTAATTATATGGTATTTTTTTGTTATCTAGGAAATTAAATACAAATAAGACTTTGTAACAAAAGACAAAGACAACACCTAAACTAATAATCACAATGCAAAAACAAGTGCCTAAACCACCTTCATTAAACTCCAAAGATACAGACACTGCCATTTTATTTATGTTGTAGACTTCAGGAACTAGTAGATGAAAATCAGGGAGAATCACCACACAGAGAGCAAAAAGACAAGAGAATGTTCTTTCTCTCTTTCTCTGTGTCCAGAGGAACTATGAACACAAGATTTGAGGTGGTAGTCTACAGCAGATTTTCATTTTCCTGCAGTGTTTTAACCTTACTCAGAGCACAAAAATCCATTCTGTTACTGTCACATTTGTCCAGTTATTTATTCTTCTTAACAGAGTTCTTACCAAGGGAATAATTTCATACAAAAGAAGTATGTGCACAAATTTGAGGATGTGAGCATTTATCAACAGCTCTGGCTTCCCCCTCAGCACTGACCACTTCAGCTAATCTTGAGTCACAGCTGCATTGCCCTCCCTTGCCCTTCCAGCCCAAAAAAATCATATTGCTTCAGCCTGTACCTGCATGGACGTTCACCTATGAACATGCATGGACACTTAGTGCATGCACTAGAGCCACACATACACTTTGTGCAAGCAATTTACCCCTTGAAGGACTGGGCAGAGATGGGATATGGCTAAAACTCAACTGAATGAAGTAACAGGAAAGCCCAGTGTTTCATATGGAGGGGATGGCATGGAGTGAGTTTTTATGTCGTTAGTATAACATTAAGAAATCTTACCTCATTTCCTCAATTAGTCTTTTCCCATTGTGCCTATAGCCCAAAAGGTTTACTTATTTGAGCTCAAAAGGGTGGAGTGTTTTGGCAGCCACATTAAGTTGCTTTTAATTGAGGGGTTTGGCTGTCTGGTTACATTTCTTTACTATACCTAATGTTGGGAATGTTATATAATAACTTTGGTACGAATCTGTTCTCTTGGTTTCTATATTCAATGAAATCCAGACCAAAGTGCCACTGAGACACTGAGAGTACTACAAAAGTGTAGATTAGTCTACTGTCCATATTAGAATTTCTAGGCTCTTCAAACTTCCAGGTTTTTGTGGCAAGAAAAGTGCAGAAATTATCAGATTCTGGACTGGCATTCACCAGTTTTGAATTATTGGAAACACTGTCTTTCCCCTCATCAGAAAAAATGCCAAAAGCTGTGCAAATGGGGAGGACAGAAGAAGGCTGGTTGAAATAAAATGTTCAAAATTACAACCCAATAAAAATTTTCACAGAAGTGATTTGGGGTTTTGGTAGATGAACTAACATTTTTTGTGTTACATGACGAATTCACAAAAACCATTTCTATCAATTCTTCCATTCAGAGAAAAATGAAAACATTATTATGACATTTTGCACCACCAACCACTTACACATTTTTAAAGGATCACGAAACAAGAGCTCATATGCTTTTACAAATGCTCCAGGGCCATCTATTGAATATTTACATTCTCTGCTCTGAAGAGAGACAACAATGCTTAGGGCTGTGTCTTTGAAAGACATCAGAAGGCACTCAATGCAAATTTATGGAGTTAGGTTAGTGTAAAGCCAGATTTATAGTTTATATCTATATGAGGCAGATATGGGAAAAGAGCACTGAGCTCCACAGCTCACATAGACAGGAAAGCCCAGCCCTGGAACCTTGGTGTATATGGTAGCAATTGTGTGCTATCTCAGCAGTGAAAGCTCTCTTTGTATGCAGCTAGGGTGTCTTTAAAGGATAAAACCTAGTCCAAATGCAATGCATTTCTTCAAACTCATCCTGCACCATATAAAACCTGCTTTAGACTCAGCAAACCTACAAATGGAAATTGCAGTAGCCACAACCAAGTTTTATAAATAGTTTGCACTATATGTAGTTGAGTCCTCCTCACTGAGCAAAAAACACTTTGGAGCTACCAATTATGATATGAAATACCAGCTAAAGTTTCTCTAATTAACTTTTTCCAATCATTTTCTTCTTACTGTTATCATATTTATTTATTGATTGATTTGATTTGATTTTGGACTTTTGCTTCTCCAGAGCAAAATGTGAAGATTTCAGAGGGACATTTCAGTTAGAGAGAAGAGCATCAGGGGAATGGTCCTGCAAAAGAGGAATGTGGAAGGGACAGATGGTGCTTTGTAGGCTTCCTGTCTTCCTATGACAACACAGCTGGGCTATACCAAGCATTATGTCCAGTTCCATTACCTAATACAAGGGCACAAACATGTAGAGGTGTGCAGGCACTGTGGAGGGGAGGATATAGAATGGGGTAGTAGTAATAGCAGTGACCTGACCTGACACATCCTGGCTTTCCCATCAAGGGATGCCATATCTGCCCCTAAACGACTCATTGTGCTTTTCCTGCCTTGTCTAACTTTGTTTGTCTGCCTCTAACAGGGACTTCCTCTCCTGTGCTCCTGGGGCTTTCCTTTTTTTTCCTTTTCCCACTCTTGCTCATGCCTCACTGGTTTTATTAAGAATTCACTCTATTACTTTCTCGTGTCTTCATTCTTTCTTGTAATGACACAGCCTTAGCCAGTATGGTTTCCTACACCACTTCTGCAGTCCTGCTGTGCACAGCTGCTTTTTCCCTTATCTTTTCCCTGCTGCCCACTTCCCTGCCAGTATCCATCCTGGGATTTTCCCCTCTGCCACAAGTCTTCCCCTACACAGCAGTGTATATAATAATGCAGCACACCATTGATAATCCCAGGGTGGTACGTGGGGAACAGTGCATGGGGGTGCTTGCAGAACATGTGCTGGTGATTTTGTAAAAGAAATGAATGGTTTCCTAGAAATAATCACCAGCAATGTGCTCCACAGGCAGTACTTGAAACAATGCCTCCAGACTACCATTGCCCCTTTCTTTCAATCTTCTTAGTTCAAGGGATAGGTTGCACATGGATTTTTTTTCTGAAGTAATCAGCACTGTGTACAAGCAGAGGCTGTTAAGAGATAATACTCCTGTCCCTGAATGTCTTCCCAGCTGCTCTTTGCTGTTCCTATCTTCATAAATCCACTTCTAAATCTCATATCCTTCATTTTAGCCAGACTAAAGTTTTCAAAACAAGTCTTGGCATATCTGGACTATTTCCTTGCTATATATAGACCAAAATAAAATGGTCAGCTACAGTGTGACCTAGTGAGAACATATGGAACATCTCACAGACTTTAGAAACAACTAGCTCTGGAAAAGTGTAATTAACTCATAGGAAGGCTACTGTGACATGAAGGAACCATGTTCTGCTACTGGATCTGACCTGATCTTGTGGAAAATTACACTCTGGTGCAGGGAACTTTTGAAACTTTTGGAAACTTTTACATACCTATATACACACATGCACATATATATAAAGCATAAAGGACAAAAGTGTTAAAGGTGCTGGATTTGATCCATGTATGTAGACAAATCTTGTGGAGAATGGGGGAATATCACGTTTTTCTTAATGTTTCTGTTTAAATGAGCAAGTCAAGTATAAGAATACTGAGACTGATGGTCTGAAAACAGAATTTTCTCTTTTCTCTATTGAACCAGATTTGACTGAATTTGTCTCTATATGAAGTAATTGTTTAAAAATCTTTTCTATTGCAACCAAAACATTTAGTACAACAGTAACTTAAAACATGCTTTATTGGTCACAGTGCAAAATAATGACTGAAGGATGGGATGGGATGGGATGGGATGGGATGGGATGGGATGGGATGGGATGGGATGGGATGGGATGGGATGGGATGGGATGGGATGGGATGGGATGGGATGGGATGGGATGGGATGGGATGGGATGGGATGGGATGGGATGGGATGGGATGGATAAATCTCAACTTCCAGATGCTCTAGGGTGGGTGGCTTCACATACTGGCTCTAATCAAAGCTTGGCCCAAATGATGGAAGTATGGGAGAGAGTACAAAAAATTGGAAGAACTTTGAAGAGCCTTTTGAAGTGTAGATTTTTAATTCCAGTACCACTGCCACATACATGGGAATCTTCAGAAATGCTACTAAATTTTGGCATGGGGTAAGACAGTATAAGCATACAGGAGAAAATATAAGGACTGAACAATGGAGCAGCCACTGTAAAAATGATACAGCCAGTTAAAAGCAAACTAAACAAAGCCAACTACTGCTCCACACATTCCCAGCTGTGATAATTAATGCTCAGCAAACAGGTATGAAATGTCTGAGAAGAAACACCATATAAAGAGGATTTGATGAATTAGGGGAGATCAGTGACAAAATTTATTTTATTAATTTCACCAGCATCCCTAAATACTCTGAGCAGATCCTCAGCTAGCTTGCAACAGCTGAGATTCTGCTGCCAGACTTTGGATATTGGGCACTTCTTAGTTATATTTAATCTAAGGTTATTTCCTATTTTTTCATAATAATCAGCCACAGTCCACTGGCTACAGGCCACTGATAGGTGAAAAGTCAGCAGACATTTCACTCTGTTTGTCCTGTTTGAGACTGAGGTTTGTGGGCCGCACCTTGCAGGAACGTTATTATGGGAGTTATTAAAAATCTATTTTTGCTGAAAACAATGCAAACGGAAGGAAGTGAGCCTGTCAGGAGACTTATTTCCTATTCAAGCCGACAGGTAGTTGGAGTATGGCCATCTGGAGTTTAAAAATTGCCAGTCAAGCCTCTCAGATTTGTCCCTTCCTGCATTAACACATTCACTCTGGATAGCACAGCGGCGTTGTCACTGCGCGACAAACAAGAAGCAAATTTCAGGGTGGGGGAACTGAAGGAAGTCAGCTAGCCATGAGAAAAACTGTTTGCTCTTGCAGTGCTAATAGCCAAGAGGCAAGCACTTGGACAGCATCCACTCATCTGGAAACACTTTTGTGTCGTGGGAGCACCAAGGTACGGAGCACAAGAAGCCACGGGCAAGGGTTCTGTCCATCCCAGAGTCCCACAGCCACACAGGCAGGAGTCCCAGCTCACACCACTCCTGAAAAACAGCTCCTTCCTCCTGCCTCGGGTCCAGGGTGCTAAATCTTCATTTCCTGAAAGCAGGAAACGCCAGCTCTCACCCTGAGTCCTGCTGCTCCCTCTGCAAGGAATTGCACATGAGCCCGTCCCTCTGGTTAAGTGAGTCTAACAAAATGACAAGCAAGCGATGTGAAAAGCAAGTGAAGGCTCTAGGAGAGGAAAACTCCTAGAGGAAGCCCTCCAGCACTCCCCCCACAGCTGACCATCCCTTTTGCACTTCACCATTCTGACAGGATTACCCTACAGTTTTAGGCTCTCAGTCACACAGGGCTTCTGAGCTGAAGTCCATTTTCCTCACCAGTGAGTGAATAGGACATTGCCTGCATGACTGGTTCACTTGGCTTGTTGCAGTCCTTGTGCTGGCTCCAGCAAAAATTTGTTTTCACCTTCAGCATGCTTTAAATCTTGGCTAAGAAAACATCACTCGCCAAGGGTCTATCACCAGAGTGTGGTTTGGCAAATGCATGTATTGCAAAATACTGCCTGACCTAAAAAAAGCTTTTATATAATTGTAAGTCTTGCACGTGGATCCGAGCAATCCCAAGCACTAATACAGACTGGGGAGAGGATGGATTGAGAGCAGCCCTGAGAAGGACCTGGGATGTTGGTCAACCTGACCCATCAATGTGCACTTGTGCACAGAAAGCCAGTCATCTCCCAGGCTGAATCAAAAAAGGCATGTCCAGCAGGTGGAGGGAGGGGATTCTGTCCCTCTATTCCACTCTCATGGAATACTGCATCCAGCTCTGGGGCCCCCAAAATAAGATCTGCTGGAGTGAGTCCAGAAGTAGGACACTAAGTTGACCACAAAGCTGGAGTAATTCTTCTACAAAGCAGGGTGAGAGAGAGCTGGGGGCGTTCAGCCTGGAGAAGGCTCTGTCAGACCTTACAGCAACTCCAGTACCTGAAGTGGACCCAAAAAGGACAGAGAGGGACAGATAGGACAAGGGGAAGTGGCTTCAACCTGAAATATGGTAGGTTTAGATTAACACAGAAAAGGAATTCCTGACTGTGAGGGTGGTGAGGCACTGGAACAGGCTGCCCAGAGAGGCTGTGGGTGCCCCATCCCTGGCAGTGTTCAAGGCCAGGCTGGATGGGGCTCTGAGCAGCCTGATCAGTGGAAGGGGTCCCTATCCATGGTAAGGCAGCTGGAACTGGATGATCTTCAAGGTCCTTTCCAACACAAACCATTTGTGATTCTCTGGTGGGGATCTCACTTTATAATCTCATGTCTTCCCTTCATTTTTATTTTATGCCTCAGTACTTTATAGTATAAACATACACAAAGGCAGAGTTTGATCAGTAGAAGGTAGAAAAGAGGAAAAAAAAAGAGTTTGGAAGCATTTCCATTCAGAGGATTGACAATCATGGAGGTTCTATTCCACTTTTTTAAATTGCTTTATTTTGGAGGAAGATTACCAAACTCATACACTTAATAGAACCAGATATGAGCATTCTGTTTGCATGAGGAAAAACAAATCGCTATTTGAAAGTGATGACCAGCTTCAAAAGAAAGAGCTTCCTTTCCCCACCAAATTTTCAGGCCCCATTTCAGGACCCTGCTGAATCAGGGCTCTCATGTGCTGAACTAGGGCAGCTGGCATTATTGAATATTAATGTGGTAAGGTAATCCCTCAGCAATCCATGACACTTATGTTTTTGGTTTTACTTAAGTTGTAATTTTCAAAGTTGGACAAGCTTGGAGGAAAAAACCACCTGGCAAACAAACAAACTTTAAAAATTAAAGGAATTTTCCAAGTTCACTGGATTTGCAAGGCTAGGCATACTGCAGCTTGATTAGTAGTCAATGAAGAAGAAACAATTACACACCAGAAAGTAACAATCAAGTGCTCATGAAATGTGGCCCCAATGTGTTTCTTTTTTTTTTTTTTTTTTAATACATGAAGGAATCAGCTGCTATGGTGATAGGCAAATAAAGTAAATCATTCTAACAATTACTCCATGAACTGGAGCTGTGAAATCTGTGAGCAGCATTACGTTCTCCTTCCATCCTCTTGGAGCAAAGAGCTGGTCAAATGTGCTGCTTTGAGCCTAAACTTGCCTGTTGCTCCTTATTTTCCTCATAACTGTTTTAACACACACCACCAGCCAAAACAGACAAGGTGATGCAAGGTGAGAGGCTGACCTCAAAATTAACTTGGAGCATGCTGGAAGCCAAGACTTCTCATAACATTGTAGAAATTGCATGATGTTAACTGAGATACAGCTCCTTCCTCCACAAACTGCAATAGGAGCTACCAATGTGGTACCTAAAGAGACAGACTCAAACACAAAGTGTCTACTCCTTCTATTTATTTACCCATGTGAAAATGCAGTCATCAGGTGGACTTTAGGCTAACCATCTGATTATAAAATCCATTTTCTTCCTGTGTTTGCAGTGCAGAAATCCCATGCTGAATGTTCCTTTCAGTTTCCCTGCTGGATTTTGTACGGGCAGTTTATACCTGGTTTATTTCAAATTCTGTTTATAGTTTTTATTTCTTTAAAATGTTGTTCTTCACCCAGATGAATGCTCATATTCACACTTTGAATGGCATGTTTTATACTCAGCCTTGAATTCTTGGCAAACCATACACTCTAGATCTACTAAAATATTATGTCCTGGTGGAGATAGTAAATTCTCTTTAGCTTTTTCTGTATAGACAGATAAGTACCATAATCATCTGCCTCAATTACACCTGCTATGCTATTTTCACTTTGATTTTAAAGGTGAATTTATTCTTTTTAATCATTATTAAGAACATATGTGTTTCCTGCCAAGGCAGTCTTATAAAAACACTGGAGGCATATGAGAAAAATTCCTCTGAGGCCTCAGGCACATTGAACTGTCCTGAGAATGTGAAGTGAGGAGAGATTGATGCATGGACTACCTGTCCAGGAATTTGGTAGTACTGGATTGGATTTTCCATGGTTTCTCTCTCTTAATTTTACTGAAATTACACATCAGTCACAGGTATGCATCCATGCACGCACACAAATGTGTACACACACACACACACACACACAAAGTGCTCCTTCAGAGCCATGAGGATAATGATAGAACAAGATCTGGCTGCAGTTTAGTCAGAGATGGAAAAGTGAATTTCCACAATTTCATATACATTTTTGAGAGTGCAGTTTCTGTTTTAGCTATATGGCTACAGCTATTTGTAACTTAAATATTACGTATGGTCCATGTCCCCTCCAAAGCAAACTAGGTGAAAGGAATCAGTAGCTACCACTGGAATTACAAGTGTCAGTAAAGCATAGAGCCAGGACAAGCAACTCCAAAGAGATTCTTTGGTTTAGAATTTTTAAAAAAGAAAAAAATATCATTCCATCTATTTATCTTTTTCTGTTATCTCCTGGAAGACCCACTGAAGGCAACTGGTATTTTTCCAGTGATGTGGATGAAGACATTATGTAAGGAGAGACACAAAAAGCATTTCAAAGTAAAGTCAGTTACTTTCTCAAAAGTTCATCTTCTGTTTCTGAAATTCAGACAGTGGGACTGTAGCCACTTGTGGCTATTTCTAGAAAATTAAGATTATGAATATCTCTTCTTCCTCTAGCAGTATGAATTATTAAGGCCAGAAGACAGACGAGTCATTAGGCTGATCTACAATACACTAGTCTTTGAATGTCACCCAGAAATTCTTGCAAACCCAAAACTCCAAGCTGACCTCTCATACTGTTAGAAGGATGTCCAGTTTTGATTTAAATATTTCAAGGGATGGAGAATCCATGAAATCCCCATGGTAGTTCCAATGGATAATTACTCTCACCTCTAAAAACATCATCATTATTATTTCCTTATTTCCTGTCCGTATCAACACAGCTTCAGTTTCCAATCACTAAATCTCTATTTTTTCCTTTATCTTCCAGAATTAAAAAGCATTTATATATTTAGGTAATTATAGAAAGTGGTTAAAACTTTACTGTAAAAGTAAAGTATATGGAACATTTTTTTTAACCTTAGTATTAAAGGCTTCCCCTTCCCAGTTATGCTGTAGAGAAAGAGTAAACACCTTCTTTAAAAGCACTGAGTAAACACTGAGTGAAAGCAGGAAAGATCAGGCTTTTCCCTCAAGCTACTTTACTTGAATGGGCAGAAACAAAGCACCTAATCCATAAGGATCTGCATTAAAATCAACAGCTTCATTACGCCCTACTTTGCACTTTATTTCCACATGCCCCAGCGTTTTGCAATACCGATTTGGTTTAGGTTGGACAGTCAGACTTGGCTCCTCATTTTCAGTATTTCAGTCACATTCCCAGTATCATTTCAATGGGATATTTAGGCCAACAGCAACTTAGCTTGACTTCCTTACTTCAGAATGAGACAGACTTCCACACTAGACACCAGACCTTCTCCAGGTATCACTTTCTGAAGGCAGACTGAATCCTAGGGGACCATTCCAGCCCTGCCTTGTACCCTGTATCCCTCAGTTGGGTGGAGCTGCCCAGTACCAGCGCTGGCCCAAAGGCAATGACTTCATGCAGTGGGCAAGGAAGCAAAAGAACCAGTGCCTTTAGCAAATCAGATTTTTGCTTGACTAACCAATCATAATAAGATTAGTGAAAGGCATTCAGTTTTTCAGCTTAAACGCTCTTTGCAGCCATCATGGTAAAAACACATGTTTTGTAGTCTGCAATCTTTTTTGGCACAACTGAAACCTTTTGCACAGCTTACTGATTTATTGTCTTGATGATCTTTTCTTTAGCCTCAGCAGTTCACCATGTCTCTTGTGACATTGCTCTTGACAACCTGATACTTGAGTAGAATTCATTCCTCTTTAGCCACTACCAAAAGGTAACAATTTCAGTGATCATTTAATGGTTCATAATATATACATAAGCCACACAGACCGGATCAAATGACATTCACATGAAATGTTAGCCCCAAAACTAGGTCCCTAAATCCCTGTGTAATTACAGCTATCAATATGTTTAGTGCACATGTATCTACCATCCCTTTCAGTATTCAGTTTGATTCTTTGGATGCAGATTTGCAGCTCCTGTGCAGTGAAGACCAAGCTCAGATACCATGTGCAGGAATTCTACGGTGTTTGGCTGAACAGGACAGGGTGGATTTAATTCTGATTAGATTTTTGTTGAATTTAAAGAGCCCATACACTGCCCAAATGTAAAATATTATTTTTCTCACTGGTTATTTGGATCACCTAAATTTATTGCAGATAAATTCCTTTTTATTCATAGTTAAGTGTGTGTTACCAGTGCCAGTTTTGCCAGTTAATACACAAAAACATCACAGTCTTACAGACAGCAGCTTAAGAACAGATCTTCGTGCTTCCTTTTGTCATTAAGTTCAGCTATCGATAATGCAGCCAGTAAATGATGAATAAACTCAGAAAATGTTTAATTCTAAAATCATTAATTTATTTTTTTTATTCCCTTTATGCAGTCAACTTCCTAAAAATTTGCATGATCTTCTCTTCAGGTAATCAAATATCTAGAGATACGTAGACTGGATTAAAAAATGAAAGGTGTCACTCATTTGCACATCTTATTTCTATCTACCATTCCTCAACACACTGTCATTTCTTCCTGCAGTACAATCTGATGACCCAGTGCATTTTCAGTGTCCCAGCTTTTTTGGCAAGACAGGAATAAAAACCTTTCTCTCTGCTTCTAAGAGAGAAACGTGAATGCTCTGCCAAATATTTCCCTATTGACAACCTGGTTCATAACAATTAATTGAGGGGGCAGGAGAGAAACCTGTGCTCCTCCCTTGAGCCCTCACATGCCAAACTGCAGCCTGGAATTTTTACAGCTCTGTCCTGAAGCTGACAAGAAGGGTTTGCAACAGAAATCTTTCCAGACCCTTAACTGTAGCGAAGCCACTATAATATTTATAAGTACATTATACTCTTTCCAAACATATGCACTTATTACTTATGTCTCTGCTTCTGCCTCTCTTCTGGGGGACTTTCCTGTATAAACAAAACAGATTCTCTTGCTTATACTCAGAAAATCTAATTGCTCTGAGTCTCTAGCTGTTACACAAATGCCCAAACAGCCAAGAGATTCTTTCAGTGCATTTGCACAGCAGTAAGTCTCTACAAAAAACATAAACTTCCTTTTCCACTTTGCTCTTCTTTTCTTTCATAAATCTGCCTATTTCACTTGTGTTTGGATAAGAATCTTCTTTAAAAAAAAAAAAAAAAAGGTTAAAAAGATGCAAGTCTGAGGTGGACAGGCCATCAGTTATACAGACCAGCCTTACAAGAGCTGACAATTCTGTCCTTTTAAGTAAACAGAGGAACAGAAAAGATACATAAACAAAAAGACCTCTTGCAGGGCTGACAGCTTGGCTGCTCCAGCAAAAGCAGGTTCCCAGGGAAAGTGATTGCCAAATAGTAATGGGGAGTGACAGGGATTTCCTAGATTTTCCATGAACATCTCAGAGCAGTTTGTTCCTGGGCACAGATATGCCCATTTCTGCTGATGAGTTAGACAGATGTGGCCTGCAGGTGAGAAACTGCTCAAAAGCAGCTAACCCAAAAGAACACAGGTTCCTCTCCACAAGGCTTTAGCAGGGCTCAAAGCCACCAGAGCTTTGAGTGAACACTGACCAGGATGTCCTTACCTGCTGCTGGGTTTCAGGTTTGCAAATCAAAGTCAAACTGAGGAATAATCTGACAGTGGCCTCGACTGAGCTTAAAATAAAATGAAATAGCATTCAATTCTGAAAGAGTAGAATTCTACTGAAATAATCTTTCTTGTGTGAATTTAGCTGTGTTTTAAACAGCACTTAAGATGGGTCTAGACCAACTCTAAAACACTAGGAAATCAAACACATATAGGTATGAATATGTAGCCTGATTCTAGTCAGGAGCACTAGGTAACTTCCACTTCAGCTGCCTTTTTACCCTTACTAAGAAAGGGTTCAGTTATATCTGTTTGAAGGCTGAGATAATTCAGAAATTAAACTACTTTGAACTATGGTATGCATATAGCATGTGGAAGGAAGTATTTGGGGGAGAGGGGGAAGATTTTTAAGAAATAAGTAATACCTAGAGCACATTATACACAGAAATTGTATAAGCCAGGTAAATTACTCCTGTGTGGGTTTTTCTGGACAACAGTTTCTCTGGTCTCTCTGATGCTGATGCAGTTTCTCTTATCAGGAGAAATGTAACTGGTCAGCATCTTCTACAGTTCTTCTGTAGTCATAAACAGGTAATAAAAAAATGAAACAACTTTTTTTTAAAAGCTGTCACATAACAAAAGCTCTCTAAAATATTCTTTCCTGTTGCACTTTATTCTTTCTTAGCTTTTTTTTTCTCAAAAAAAGGTTTTTGTTTTTAGTGAGTAAGCTCTTCTGTCTACACATATGACATATGTGATCTGGCTGCAGAAAGAAGGGGGAAAGAGTAGACTCAAGTTATCCCTAAATTATATTATGAGCTGTCTGAATGATTGATCTGATCATGACAGTAAGAAAATGATGTGAGGTTGGATGAATGTCTATATTTCTAATCCTGATAATTTTAAGGATGTGAAGACAAAGTTACCTGTAGGGGGAAAATACATTATAGAAGACAAAGTATAATCCATATGTAGGAGGAATTGTATTAAAATTGTTCTTAAATATGTATGTGATTCCTTTCTCAAAATATTTGCTTTAAATTCTGGGGCTTAACCTAAGTAGAACCTCCCAGAAAACACCTTAGAACTCAGTCACTAATGCTGAAACCTAGCATTGTATCTGAAAATATGTCTGATCATTCATAATTCTTCTGAATTTGAGGAACTTAAGAAAGAATTAACCCCTGCACTGAAATTAAATGGCAAAGAGATAAAGTCTAATAAATTCTTTTCTTTTCCTTTTGTTTTTGGCATGAATTGTGCCAGAACACTTCAGCCTTGAATGAACTTTGTCCTGACAACTGAAATTGTAAAGCCAGGAAGTTAAGAGACTATTAAGAAAAATGAGACCAAGGGGGCAAAAAAACATACAAATAGGTTTGATGACAAGGAACAAATTTCATTAAGAAGAAACCCACATGAGGAAAACCAGTTTTTACTTTGCTGTTTTAATGGACAAAGTCAGCAATATAAAACAACCAGGTCATCCATCTATTCCTGCAGGAAAACCACTGGAGCCTTCAATATCATAGTGTCAGCTGCTTTTCTATAGCCTGACCTCATGAGCTAAGCAGCATGAACTCTGCTAAAAAAGATTCCTTTGGGTTCAGTAAGGCTGCCTCCTGTTTTTAAGTTTGCTCTGTGTGTGTGTGTGGGTATTGTGACACCTGCAGTCTGATAGGGCTGTTATTGCTCTAACTAGGCAAACTAATTTATGCACCCGGGGTTTTTTTTTTTAGTCATGCTTAAGTGGCTGATTTTAGCCTTTGAAAACAGGAAACAAGTGCTGTAATTGCAAAGAAGTAATCTGGTAATCAACCCATTAAGGACAAGAAATCAAAGATAGGTTTTGAGGGTGGTTTGCTTTTTTCTGGGTTGTTTTTGGATTGGTTTTTCTTTGTTGGTTTGGTTTTTTGTTTTGTCCTTTTTTGAGCCAGAAGTTTAATTGGACACAACTCAGACACTATTTTCCTTAACTAACCCCTAATTCTGCTTAGAGCAGTAAGGAAGTGGAGGAGGAGGAAGACTTAAATGGACTGAACCAGAAAATAATAAAAGAAAAACAATACTATTCTCTGGAGAAATTAGTGTCATAATGAAAAATCAGTTTATTCTCAGTTAGAATAAATTTTGAAAGAAAGAAAACACAAGAAGATAATTTTCAAAGGAGCTGCTCTCATAAAAAAATTGATGTGTGTATCATGGGGTTAGCTTTAAAAGGGAAGCAATAATTTAAAGATCATTCTCTTTCCCAGAACCCTTGCTTCAAATTTGTAACAAAATAGTCAAGAGCAGAGCTGCTTAGAGAAGCAGTTAGATTCACCTGAAAGTGATTTGAGCAGGTTTTGTTTACCTTTCTATTGTTAATATATTGTGATTAAAATCCAAGAAATACAAGGAGAGCTAAGTTGTTAAACTTAGTAAATCAGAGTGGCCATCCAGGGAGAATGCTGAATTGAAGGAAGAATCAATTTGCTTTCCCACTGCCCAAGACACAACCAAAAGCACCCATAAGTAAGGTACATAAAGACAGGTGCTGTAGGTGCACAGCTAATTAACAGCTTTGTTTCTAAGTGTTACAAGACCAAAGTTCCAGCAAATTTCACTCCTGAGAAACTAAACCCAACATTTTTAAGAAATGACAGGACAACAGACATATGCAGCCAGCTATGTGAATCCATGGCTTGGCTTGTCAGTGATGACATCAGGCAGGGTTCCTGGGCAATGCAGAGACACAACCTTCTTCTGTTTTGTGCTCCTGGACCTGTGACTGAAAGTTTTGGATTTGGGTCTGCCTTCCATGCTTGTTTGCTGAAGATGATGGCCAGGAGCCACCTCTAACCTCCTGCCCATGTCCAGCACTCCTCACCTGAGCTGTGGTGCTTTTGCACACAGTGTCTCCTCAGTTATTCAACAGGAATTTCCTCCCACACCACTGACAGAAGAACAAACCACATGAAAATGGAGCGAGTCCTAAGACATTGAATATTTCCCCTCCCCATCCTGGATGTTTACAAGCATTCTTTGCTGTCAAAACAATATTTGTACAAACCAGTGATTGTGCTGGGGTATTTCAATCTAAGCATGTGGCTAGATATATAGAGAAACACTCAGAAAACAACTTTCTTAAACAAATAAACAGCTAAGCTCTTGAACTTTATGCTCACAGTAATCTCTGTCATGATTAATCACACTCAGTGTTTGACATACCAGCCTAAATGAGGGGGACATGGAGAGCAGGGCAGTAGGGTAGAAAAAAGTCACAACCTTCTGTTTAAACCATCTGAGAACCATCTTCTTATAGGAGTATAGGATGGGCCAGATCCATCTGCTCAGGAGCGTTGATCATGTGAGGAGACACACCCAATACCTTTGCCATGAGTGACACTAGAAGTACACAGATGGCATTCACAGTTAATTGATAAAAACCCAAAAGTCCCTTGCAAGAAGACTCCACAGGCCAGCACAGCTTCTGTATCACAGCTGTTCAGAGTCTGTTTCTGTTTAAAAATGATAAAAACACAATCCATATTCTGAAAATAAGAGATTCTGCTTTAAGAAATTTTGATCCTTTTTGCTTAGGGAAAATGATAATTTCAGAAGTCTTGAAGAGGAATCAGATAAGGAGCCACAAACTCAAGCAGTACCCTTGATTTTCAACAGAAAAGTCTTTCGCCTATAGTCACAAATCCAGGTGAAGAAGCTGAGGTAGTCCCTGCTGTCAACATGTTTTATTCTCCTGTGACACCAGAACATTATTGATTTATATACAAGTTACTGGAGTCATTCACATTATTTTCTTTTGGAAAGGGGAAGAAGAAAAGATGGCTGCTGGAGAGATTAAGTGGGGAAAGAGATGTGATTATTTTTGCTGCTAGCAAAACTTGCTTTTTTTCCCCTTCATTGTCAAATAGGGCTGTTCAGCTGATGAAAACCAGATGGACCCTCAGACATTTGATGAAGCAATAAGGTCCACATGCTGAATGCTAACATGAAGCAAAGGTGCTAATTACTGGCTTGTAGGTTAAAAAAATGTTCCACCTGCACACTGTAACTTCTGAACCTTCGTTTGCTAGGAACAGGAAAACTATAATGTAAACAACCTGTCCCACTCATTGGTCTTTTATGAGAGAAAATTTGAATTTTAAGGCAGATTATGACCCTGAGTGACAGAAAAGAACTATGACACCAGATTTGTCCATTGAACTGACTGAAGAATCAAACCATTTCTAGGTAGAGAGAGTAGCCAGTGCATAGTCTGGGACCAACTGTGTTCCTCAGTATTGCCTCAGCCTGGCCACAAAGAGATTCTGAAAACCTTTAGCCTCCTGTAAAAAAAAAATTAAGGGATCCTAGAGCTGCAGCAAGGGAGCCATGGATCCCAGGATGGGACTAGGGACTCTGTCCCTGCTCATGTACTGCTGCTGATGGAGCTGGTTTTGCTGCTGGTGTGCAACAACTGCTGGACTTGTTTGCTTCCACAAACAACACAGGCTGACCAAGGAAGCTACAGAAGCTGGGAAGGTGACAGCCCTTCCCTCTCCATGTCTCATGAGGCACTGCAGAATAATTAAACCTTGAATTGAATGATGTGCTGTTGGCTGCCTTCCTCACCCTGGCCTCTTCCCACACTCACATTTTCTCTTTTCAACTGCATTGCCTTATCTTTCTTAAATTTCATTTCAGGACAGATTTCCACCTTCCTTCACCATTGTTTTTTTTTTCTCCTTGGAAGTCCCTGCACTAGAGGAGCCTACCTGTGGCTGCAGCAGGGACATGGGTGAAGGCATAGGACCAGCTGGGTGTAGAGACATCTCTGCCTCCAGGGCAGAGCCTCTGGCCAGGTAGCAGCCAGCAGCACTGCAGTGTTGTGCTGCTGCTTCTGACACACTTTAGTTCAGCAGCTTCACGTGGTGGAGAGGGTGGTGGAGAAAACAAGTTCACAGCGTGACCCTGTCTAAAATCAGCAGAGCAATCCTCTCCTTGTCAACTTGTACCCAGCTTCCTGTTTTGATGCACCATTCCCTGACTACTATTTAATCCCAGTTTGGCTCTAAAAATATTACAAAATACATTTTTTGGCAATGGCTTTCTGAGATTCTTAGCAAAAAAAATTCATTTTTGGGAAGATGCCGAAATCTAATAAAACTCTTCAGGAGAAATGTGCTCTAACTATAGCCCCTGGGATTACTTGTTGCATTTAAGCACTGATGTTTGGAAATAACCTGTTATGGGAGAAATTGATACACACTTTTCTGGAAATGATTTACAAGTACTGTTGTCACCAAAAAGACTATTACCCTGTGGAATAGTGTGACCCTAGGACAAGGGACAAGATTAGACATAAGAGACAAGCTGAAATAGCTCTTGGGTATAATTCAGAGAATGGTGACCTTTCACAAGTGAAACTACAATGATAGGAGGCTTGGAAGTAACAAGTGCTACCAAATAATTTCCCAGATACCACTAACTCGGAGATAAGCCTGAGGAACAGCATGGAGTAGATCTCTCTGTAGTCTGTGATACACAGATCTGCATCCTCTGAAACTAGAGTAAGAGCTAAGATCTTAAGGAAAGTAGAATTAAACAATTGCAGCAGTATTTGTGATTTGAATCCAAACTATTTGGGGAATAGGAAAATATATGGTATTAGAACAATATTCTATGGTTTCTGGTTGCACTAGAACTTCCATCTGCTTGGTATTATTTTCAGCTTGAAGGTGATGCTGGAGAGTGTCCTCCTTTTACTTGATAAATACTTGGGTTTAAAAGAGATGTCACTTTCAGTAGAATTTCCTCTGATATTCCTGAATGTATGGAAAAGATCATTCTGCTGAATGAAAGTAAGAAGTGGTAATGGACCTGCCCTGGGTGCAGCACACTTGCTCCCTTGGTGTATAAACACAGAAAAATCCCACAAGGCTACATGGACTCAAGATCAGCAGTTTCTTCATTTCACAAGTTTGCAAAGTCCACTGCATATTCTGATGTTTGCTGAAATCCAAGGAGTATTTTATAACCAATTAGCAAGGTCTCAGAGGATTTCTCAGAAGCACAGAAGTGATAAATTAGATTTTATTAGATTTTTAGTGATAAATTTGATTTTAACACCTCCAGATTAGGAGGTGTTCTGCTAGAAACTTTGGAAAGCAAATGTTTCCTGTCCTAGTTTCCTCATGTTCTAAACCATGTACAGGTCATACAATAGAACACAGGTCATACTTAGTGAATAAAATCTAAATACAGCCAATACATATGACTCCTACTTTAGTTCTATTAGAGAATGCTAGAAGACCAATTTGCATTAATGTTCACTTCACACCCAGACTGTTTCTTGAAACACACCCTCTCTACTAGGTAATGTCTAATAAAAATATGTTTATATGGTAATAGCTATTTTCTGATAGATCCACAAATTTTCTACTGAGATAGCCATAGGTTTTTTGGGTTTTTTTCTGCACAAAAATCATACTACTGAATGAAATGAGACATGAGCTTCAAATAAAACAAGAGATTAACAAGAATTTGGATAATTTCCATGTAGAAATGGTTGAAGCTAATACACTCAGATTATAGACCACATCAGATTGTAAAATGCATAAATTTTTTTAAATACATCACAAATTGACTAATTAAATCTTGGAACTACTGACAGATATGACAGAAAAGATGTCTCTGAGGGGAGATGAAAGAAGACTGGGAAGGACAATGGTGTCCATCTTTTAAAAAGAGGCAGAAGAGGAAAGGGGAAATTTTTACACTAGAACCCCAGGATGCCAGAGAAATGCTTAAACAAATAATCAACAAACCATCTGTAAATACCTAGAAAATAAACAATGTGATAAGCATAAGCCAGTTTACAATTGCCAGAACAAACTGTGCAAAACCAAAGTAATTCCTACAACCACATAACAGAACTTGTGGATAAAGAAGTCATAGTTGTAATATAGCTCATCTTAAGAAATGTGCCAGACTGTATGACATGATGTGCTCTGGAGAAAATTAAGGAAGCACAGACTAGGTGAAAGAGAAATACAATTCTCTTCTTGGGAGGGAACAACCAATGGATAAAGGGCTTTTCCTATATCCAGTATTTCTCAGTATTTTCACTAATGACCCATAAAAGATACAAAAAGTATTTCTCAAATATGAAAACCAACTTATTCATCAAATTTGAAGAGGACACCAAATAAGACAACCTCTAAATGCACTAGAGGATATAAAAGACACCCTAATGCTCCTACTTTGATTTTATCTGTCAGAAAGGCACACTTTCCATGGGGCAGAACTATTTATTGCCTCTTTATAGGAATAAACTGCTGCACTAACAGCTAGAGAAGTATTTAGATAGAAAATAGAAATAGAATAGATGGAATATAGAAATAGAAACAGATAGAATAAAAAATTTAGATAGAACTAGGGGTTATATGGGGGATCTCATGGTGAATGATGCAGTGTGTCAAATTACACACTGGAGTAGCCTGCAAAAGAAGATAAACAGTCTGCAGGAATGGATTCTCCTTCTTCATCTTTCAAAGCTTGAGACCTTAGCCACTGTAGCTGAGTAAAAGTATTGATCTGCCTATTAAAAGCCTAAAAATATGCCTTAGAGGAAAAATTGGAAGATTTGAGGTTACTTGATTACTTAAAAGAGGATGGAGGGGACATGCTAATGGTCTCAAATATACAAAAGAAAGTTGCAAAGATGAAATACATGTTTTCTATGCCCTTAGCGTTTAGAACTAGGTTAAAAGAAAGGTTAGAAAGACTTAGATTTTGTATTGATAGAGGCTTCCTAAGAGCATGAATGCTGAAGATCTGGAGTAAACACATGAGGAGACTGTGGACTCTTCAAAATAGAACACTTTTAAGAAGTGATCAAACATGTAAGACATAATGCAATTATGGTTGATGCTGTCTTTCCATGTTCATCACTTTGAAGTCTTTGTTCTTGTGCTCCTGTGAAATCACAGCCCACAGAAAGCTGATGGCCTCTGAGGTCAGTCACAGTCTTCAGACTCCCATCAAAGTGCATCTCTCCAGTACAGTTCTCAAATAAAAGTTTAATGGCAAGGGCAGACATTGGTCCACAGGAGAATTTGAAGTTTGGCAGTGTCCAGTTAGCTGAAAAAGTTTGGACATGCTGGCACTGGCCCTACTTTGAAATCTGAACTCATTTTACATCCCACCTTTATTCTGCCAGGATATCACAGAAATATGAAAAATTTAAAGAAAAAAAAAAGGCACGTTGGAAGGAGAGTGCAACTTACTCACTTCCCATTTTCTTTGTATTTAAACTCATGAAAACTGGGAAATTCTCCCAGATTTTCCAGCGGTACAGCAGTACAATTTTTTATTCTTTTTTCTTTTTCACACGACTAAGATGGAGTAAATTTAACCACACACGATGTATAATTATCACCCTGAAATGCACTGCCTAGAACACATGATTCCTGTCATGAAATTGAATTTATACACAGTAAGGAAGCAGTTAGCCCCCAGATTTGCTGGATGTTATCAGCAGGGCTGTGACATCAGGGGCAGCCAGTCCAACACCTCCAAGAGAGCTCAGCACTCACAAACCACATTACACTTCTGAGTACTTATTACCAATAAAACCAACGTTATGACTGTATGTTTTTAGGTAGCCCAGGTGATTTTTCAGCCAGTCTTCTGTATGCTAAAGGGGTCTATGTGACTCGCTGAGGCTCACTTGGAGAGCCTGAAGACAACAGGTTGGTTCTGCACTTCAGGAGCTGCTCTGCAGCAGTGCAGCTGGAGCAAAAGGTCACACATGGAATTAACCCACTGCAAACAATCATCTCTGCTGATGGAGAATGAATCCTAACACCGCTTTGGCAGTTGTGGGTATCAAACAGCAACCCAAAGGGGAGGAAAGAACACCTGAGTGTTTCTGCTGCAGCCCCAGCAGGCAGGAGGGGCTGTGGGTGTCTCTGCAGCACCCAGCCTGGTCCAGCAGAGACACTGAGCAAGGCTCCAGCTCACCCACAACCAGCAGACCTCACCATGCATTAGGATCTGGCTGCTTTAGACCCATGACACATTTTGGCAGGTTGGCATCTGGTGGCTCAAATGCACCTGCTTACAATTAGCTACAATAAATTCCACATAAAATATCTCATTGCTTGGATCAGGGTACACTGTTCACATACTCATTTTTAACCCCTCCAGTATCCTAGTTTTATTAAAGGTTAGCCACAGAGGTTTCCTTTAACTTTTATGGACCTTATCTTCAGCAGAGTTTCCCACTTAAGAATTCAATTAAAGGACCCTATATTGAGGGCAAAAGAAAACTGATTAACAGCAGTGCAAGAGAATGAACTGTGCTGTATGAAGACAACTACAGTAAACAAAACCCACTGAACATTCTCTGTGATGCTGAGCAGAAATAGATTAACTCCTAATATGGAGTTAATACTCTTCCAAAACACACAATAGCATTTCCTTGTACCCCTAATTATGACAATAAAACAACTGTGTTTGGAGAGGAAATGAAGAAACACCAGAAATCACCTGGTCACCCAATACACGTGCATTATTGAGCCATAAACTTCCATTTTTGGATACCACCACCACATTCTGCTCCTATGGTGACATTTTTATGTCTCACAATATGAACTTTTAGAGGGACAGCCTGACTGATTTATGTACTATTGTGAGACATAGAGATTTTTACTGGAAAGAAATAATGAACTATCAAACAAGCATGCTCTAATTGTGCTAATAAATAGTCACAAAATCCTGTTAACTCAAAAAGCCTGGAGCAAAATGTATTTACTCCAGGAAAATAAGAAGTAAATTAATTTGGGATAGGATGCACCTGGAGGAAGTTTAGACCTAACTGTTGGCCCAAACCAAATGTGAAGGATGCCTGGATCCAGTTCCATATTCATATTCCATCTTGCTTTTACCTCTATAACATGATGGAATGGGAAAAGAATATACAATATTTCAAGGATTAATAGAAACCCTTTTTCTCCTTCAGTGAGACATAGAACATCCTTGTAGTCAACATAGTACAAACTGGATGCAAATATTAGCATATTAAATTTAACACTATCCACTATTTCTTTTGTTAACACTGACTTCTCATCCTTAACTGCACTATTCTCCCAAATGAACAGAGTAATGCTCACCAATACACAGCCTGATAGGTAAAAAGAGGTACAGAATAAATATTGATTTCTGGCCTTTCAAAAAACTCTTCCACCCTGATTCAAAGTGGAAAGGAGGGTTTTTATCACAAAAACAATTATGCTGCTGGTCTCCTATCCTTTTTATTTGTTATTTAGAACTTCAGTTAAACTGAAAATATAGCTGATATTTAGGCTGAATGTGCATTTGGAATTCAGTATGTTGACAAGGAAGTCAACTCCCTCTTGTAAAACTGTGGGATTAAATGCAAACTATATTGCAACAATTATTTTCTTTTTTTTTCTCTTTGGTTGTTTTTTGTTTGGGGTTTTTTTGTTTGTTTGAGGTTTTTTGGTTTTTTGCTCATTGAGGTCAAAGTATTGTGGCATGTTTATCCTCCCCTACTCTAGCTGGCAACCCTTCTGCTTCCTTTCTCCAACTGGAGGGGAAGGTGAGAGGCTGCTTTGCATTGTCTGGCAGGGGATGTTCGTCTCCTGGGAGAGAAGATCCCTTCCTACTGACTGCACAAAAAATCTCTGTAGGCAGGATACACAGCACACTCCATGCAAGCTCCATTCTGATGTAATTAAGTGATATCCACAAGGCAACATCACTGAGTGTTACTAAGCTTGCTCTGGCATGCTGCAGGGGCTGAGCCCATCTGGGGGCAGAGAGCAAGGAAAAGGCTCAGGATTGCAGACTTCCAAGTGCAAAACCACCTGGCCAGCTTTTCCATGCCTCATCCACAGTGTCACTTAGACAGAAGTGCACAGGCTGTTTCAGGCCACATGGAGCTCAAAGCACCAGTGTTAGAGAAGCTATCTGATACACTCCAAGAGGCACTGGGTGCTCTGTAAAGGAATTGAGGCACCCCAGAGGAGGGCTCAAAGTAGATAACAGGACTGCAGCACCTCCCATGTGGAGACAGGCTGAGAAATTTGGGACTGCTCAGCCTGGAAGAGAAGGTTGCATGGAGATCTCACAGCAGCCTTCCAGTACCTGAAGGGACCTAGAGGGAAGCTGCAGAGGGACCCTTCATCAGGAACTGCAGTGACAGGACAAGGAGCAATGGGTACAAATTGAAAGAGGGGAAATTCCTGTTAGACATTAGGAGAAAAGTCTTGACTGTGAGGGTGGCACAGAGGCTGTGCACGCCCCAACCCTGGCAGTGCTCAAGGCTTTGAGCAACCTGGTCTAAGGGACTGTGTCCCTGCCCATGGCAGGGGAGTAGATAATGTTCAAGATCCCTTCTAACCCTTAACATTCTATGGTTATACAAATGAAAATGACATAGAGGTCTCTTACAGTCTTATACAGTCAGTAGTAGGGTTAGTCCAGAAAATATCTCTGACATTCAGAAATATTTCGAGCAAGCAAAAAAACCCAGATAGTCATAAATGCAATGTACCAGAGCAAAGGAACGGAAAAAAATTGCTGTCCACAGCTTTAATAAATTCAAATGTCTTTATCAAAGCAATACAACAGATGTAATTTTTCATATCTAGTCCACAGAAGTCAGATGCACTTAGAGTGTGTGTACATATATACATAAAATTCCCATCAAAATTGGTGGGAGTTGTGCAGCCTCACAAAAGGGGCACAGTCTTCTTACTTGAAGCACTTTAGCCATGAAAATTCCAGAGAACTTATCTTGTCACTAGTCTCTGGGGACACATCTGTCTCACATTCAGTAGTTCAAGTAAAGCAATAAAAAAAAAAAAAAAAGGCAACAGAAAAGCTTTGTGAGGTTTTATTAAAGACTTTTATGTCGAGCAGGGTTCAACAAGATATTTGCTACTCCACCAAAGATTTATGCCACCAAAAGCCAACTTGGGCCTTTAATATAAACCAAATCCCCCTATATTTAGTTGAGCATGGAGAATGCAGTATCACATTAAAGTGAATCTAATAGCTGAAAGGATGGGATCTATAACTTATATTTCTCTCTCTATAATTCTTGTTGACTTGACATAGCACCACTCTCTCCAAATATATTCTTATTTTCCTAAAGCTTGAAATTCTAGGGAGAGCTGTAACAACATCTCAATCCAACAAGTTCATGATTGCTCCCCCTTCATAAAACAATTTCCCTGGGTTCTGTGCTTCCTTGACAGCTCTTTCTCATTACAGAGCTTTCCCTATCTCATTACTCAATATCCTATCCTATTGTCCTTGAACACAAAGAGCTCCCTCTCCCCCATTTCTCAGTAGGAGACCATGACTCATTTTTACACTCCCTCCCCAGGAACCAGGAGTTCCCCAGGTGCACTTCATAAGGGAGAAAGCAAATGGTTGCTTAGGCAAAAATATGTTTCAGGTGAATGCACATCAAGGAAACAGACAAGCAACATGGGGGAACCAGATTTACCTTTCCCATTGTTTGCTTATTCCCAAGTCTAACTCCCTTCATAGGCTGTATCACCAGTTCCTACAATTGCTCTTGTTTTACACTATTGGCCTCTGCCTTCCTATATCCTCTTCCCTCTTCATTTTAACATGCTTAGGAAAAGCAAACCACCCTTAAGAAAATCCTAGGGGAAAGTCCTTATGCAGCTATGCAGCACATAAAGAGGAGCTTGTTTGCTCAGCTTATTGATGAGCAGAAACTTTGCCAAGCTGTAAAGAGCAGGACTGTTACTACTTGATCATGGACAGCTGCTTCACACTGTTACCAAAGGCAGTTTCGCTGCATGTTTGAATTTTGGCTGGTTTTTTTCATAATTATTCTATAAGTGCTTGTGAAAACCTCCAAAGCAACAGCTTAACAAATACTATTTACCATCCCTCTTTTCCTGTGGGAGTCATTGTTATGTTATCCTTACAGGTGTTTTCCTTATAGCAGCCTTAGCAGGCAAAGTGGGGACTGCATCCTTTTCATTCTCCTTTTACTTGTAGTGTGATGTCAAGATTCTTCTGCTTTTCCTGCCTGGTGCCTTCTCTGGTCTAACTTTCACTGCTAATAAGAGTCTTTCCACTCAATTCCTAGTGTACTCTAGAGGGATTTATTTTCAAAGGTGCCGAATTTCCTGTTGAATGTTACAGTGGATCTTCCTAGAAATTACTGTGATCAGATAGCACACTGTGACTTTGTTCCCCTATCAAATTTCCTTGGCATTAGAAAAGAGTGATGGAGTGCCAACACAAGCAAAAATACATGGGCAATTTCTTAGCTGGCGTCATCAAACACTTTCATTCCCCCACACTAAATTCTTACAGAAGTTGAATTTCTAAGACATGGGATTTCTGCTACAAGCTGAGCAAACTTTGATCTCCTTTATTTCATCTGAGAGTGGCAGAAATATGAATTTTTCCAGGCCTCACATGAGAGACACAAAGAGACTTCAGTGGAAGTGCAAAAGAGGAGACCATGAAATCAAAAGGAAAGGAGGAGAGGAGGCCCTTTGCAAGAACAGCTGGAGAAGGAAAAACCCTTTGGCTGCTGTGCTGGCTGCCTGTGTTGCTCTGCTCAGAGTCCCTGCAGGTGCTGGTCTGCTGCTGGGTTGTGACCTGCTGGCTGATGGCACAAGTGATGAATTACAGGCTGCAGCTGGCACTGGCCAGTCACCTCCAGTTGGGAACACTGCCCAAATCAGGGATCCTCCAGTGGCCTCAGAGTGCAGGGCAGATGCAGGTGGCACAGGAGATGGATGAAATATATCCCAGAAGAGGTGTGAGGTGTGCTGTGCTCCCACAGCTCTGCTCCCCTCCAGGCTGGATGGGGCACTTCCCTTCAGCAGGTTTATAAAGCACATCAGGAAGGAGGTCACAACTACTCCTTATATCTTGCAGACTGAGAAAATGGGGCACAGGTGAGCTAAATTATGGGAACACCCAGGAAATGTCGGGCAAGGCCAGGAATGGAAGCCAGTTCTACTCTGGTGCCTACATGTGGCTTTGCTACAAGGTTATCCATTCTGGCCTGTCATGTGTAAGAACAGACATTTTACAAGCAATCTTTCCTAACATGAGGGGTTTTTTTTCTATTATTATTACTCTTAAAATAATCCTGCCATTAAAACACAAGTGAATTCACAGGCATAAAACTCCATTTAAATAACATTATATTGACAGAACCTGACACAAAGCCTGGAAATTCAGAGTTATGGTTGGCATTCCCTGATGAATTTGAGTCACTGTGTCTTTTATTTTCCACATGAGCATTAGTGTCAGCCTTAAGTGTGGATTTCCTGACTTTTTCAGCCTGTGTCATAACCTTCACTTTATTTAAACACAGAATTTTTCCTGCAAGTATCTACTGAATAGGTCACCAGAATTAGTGTCATTTTACTGCTTCTAAAGTAGGACCTGGCAAATAAACTAAGAAACAACATAAATCTTGATCCAAAGGCCTAACCAAACCCAGTCCTAATTTTTCTGACTTTACAAAGAAGAAAACAGATGGCTGTGAGTTTCTTTAAAAATGAAAAAAAAGAAATAATATATTTTTTTCTTTTTCTGTCCAGGAATAGAAGGAGAAATTAAAACACTAACACTAAGTCTTCTTGCACTGCCTTGCTCTGCTGTTGCAAAGGCAGGGAAGGCAGACAGTTCAGCCATGGTCATATATCTGAGCATGTTCACCAGAAGAGCTGCCAGCACTCCCATCAGTGCACGGAATTTTTGGCTATGATGAACCAGTTGGGTTCATCATGCAGCTCCTAGTGCATGCAGAAGGGAGGTGCAGAGTCAATATGAGCAGTGGGGTAGTTTGCATGGGGGAGGAACACACGTATTTCAGTGCCAGCACGCCCTGCTCTCCCTGCCACTCGACAGGCACACGTCCAGACACACAGCATCACCTGTCCCTGCCCAGGTGGTGTGCTGGGTACATCCATGGAAGCAGACCAGCTCCATTAGAACAGGGCTAAAGGGGCATGGTCACACTCACTGTCGTGTGTCTGATGGAGGAGCGATGAAGGGCAGTGAGGACAGCACCAGCAAAGAGTATCTGCCTCAGAATCCCTCCAGCTCCATCCAGATGGACCTGGGAAAGAAGGCCAGGCTGCAGGTTGGAGATTTGGTCCTGCAAAGCCTGAATCCATGAACAGAAATGATCCCCTCACCAGGCCTATGACAGACCACTAGTATTATCTGTACTTCCATCTCCCTCATGCCAAATCCCCCAGTTTGGACATTTGGTATATATTCCACCAATTAAAAGTACACATGCTGGGGCTGCTTGGCTGCACCTGAACAGGACTGAAGGCACCAACAAGCTTTGCTTACTTAGAACTCCACTGAGGTTTGGCCCAAATCTGCACTGACCCAGCACACAAGCTTCCCTCTCTGTGCTAGTCAATAATCTGGTGCTATTTCAGTTTATAAGAATTTCTCTTGTTGCTTAATTCTTAAAAATATGGCTCTAGTAAGTAACTGAGTGGAAGAACACTGGGAAGATTGTAACTTTGTCTCAGACATAGCCTGGTATTTTTAAATCAAATACTAGATAAAGGTTATTTCTATCACTTACGCAATTTCCAAAGCCTGTCTGAGAAACTACAGAAGAGGGTCCAGTTCATTCTCTTTAAGATAGAAAATAAGACAAGTCCTTTATCACATATTTTACAAAGAAGCTCACTATATACTGTGGCTCATTTAAGGCTTGATAGTGAAGTTGCAAAATTGAGATCAAAGTAATTTTCAAAAACATAATCTCCTTCTTTTAAGCAGAATCTGTAGATTATGCAGAGTTTCCTGGGTACACATAAACAAACAGCTTCATGAAACCTCATCATTTAGTTGTCTTGAGACAATGGTACATTCTTACAAAACTTGTCTGTGACAACTCGTTATTACAGCAGAAAGCTAAACTAACACGTCCTTAGGCCTGATCACTGAAAGGTCTACTCTCAGTTTAGGATCACATTCTGCCTAACACAGAGAAAAAATAATTCTGCAAGGCCAAAGAGAAAAACACACCCCAGACTAAGGACAGGATGGACTTGGACTTCTGCATGTCTTCAAGACATGCCATTAGGCCCATTTGTGGGTCTATTAACATGATCCAAGACTCAAAAGAGGCAAGCACTTTGTGTCTCAGTTGTTCTGGCACAGAGCTGTCCCTGTGGTTTGCAGGCACACTTGTCTCCTCAGTGCCAGAAATGTGCAGTGCAGAGCTGGCCCAGCACTGCTGACAACTGTGGCAGGTTTGAGGGAATGAGCAGCCAAAGCCAGAACCACGCATGAAGCTCTCTTTTGCAACATCTCGAGACTTTTTTCTGGACCAAGCCAGGGATCTCAGTGACTAATTCCCATTATGTGGGGAGAAGGCAGGCACCTCATTTCCCTGTGGGTATCACCTCTTCTCCAGGACAGCTAATATACAACTTACCAACCTCATATCCATGTCAATACTTAAACAGAACTGTGAAAAGTCTTTTCTTCTGCTGTGTCCTTCTTTTTAATAAGAACAAACAATTAAAAAGGGATAAGATTGTTATTTCCAGGATTGCTTTTGCAGTATCAATATATAACTACATACAGAATCAAGCAGAGCACTGAACTCCGTACATTGAGGTCTCAAAGATGGAGCAAGGAGAGGAAAAAAAAACCAAAAAACTAATCTCATTTTCTCTCTGGAACAATGCAGAGAGCCATGTGAGCACAGCTGTGGCTTCCATTTGAACACAGCAGCAATGAGCAGGGCGAGTGTGGCAGGAGCCAGCCTGGCATCCTCACCTTGAAACACTGCCTTGAAATATCATGTTTGGGGTCAGTCAGGTGTACAAGATAGAGAGCCACCATCTGAAAAGCAGATAACACCTGCCAGTCTTCATTCCACCTGCAGGAGTGGATGGGAATGGAGTCCAGCAGGGCAGCCCCAGTGCCAGGTGCCCAAGCACCCACACAGCTGGAGAGCTCTCCTCCCACATCAAGAGACCCTTTGGTACCCAGCCATGGAGACTCCAAGCCATAGGCTCTCATCTGGGAAAAGAAAAATGTCAGAAGGTGTTTAATCTGCAGGGCAGCCTTTTCCTCAGTACGTCATGTTGCGAAATCCAGCTTCATGCTTTTGCTATTAGTAACTGCAGCGCTTGTTCCCAAAATTACATCGGAAAGACTTCAGGACACTGTGCATAAACATGTGTGTTAGAACATAGAGGCTGCTCCCAAAAAGGTTTAAAAAAAAAAAAATCCATTTTTTTCTCAAATCCAGAAACTTTGACATCACATGTATGCATAAAAGATCAAGTGAAATGCCAAAAGTAACAGTTTCAATTGGATTTCATTACTCTGTGATGAGGTTGTCCTCTGTTATTTTTGGTATAGCTCTTAATGAGCTGAGCAACTATGCCAGTCTAATAAAGATTTGCTTAAGGTCTTTCTTCAATTTATAAAATATAGTTTGAAATAAATCACAATTTATTCTGACTAAGGAGTAACATAAAAGGCTCTGTTACACAGCAGAAGTTTCCCTTTGTGTTCATATTCATTAGAGGGTTATGTTGGTGATCTCCCTAGAATCCCTTTTTTCCCCTTTTTATTTTCTCTCTCTGGATTCCCACCAAGCATGAACTCTTCTTTTAATGGTCTGGAACTAGAAGTTTCATGGGGTGGAGCTGAAAAAAATGGAAGAGAGGAAAAATAATTTCACACTTAATACCTGATAGGGTGAGTCACTTTTTGCAGAATGGAATATAATTTATTTTAATTTCTTCACTGAATAAAATACGTTTGCCCCATGTTCCTTACACCTCATTCAGGCATGAATGTCTCTTTTATTCACATATTCTGAAAAAAGATGTCCTCACTTTGGAAAAGACTATGGTTAGTCAAATAAGAAGGAGATTCTCCCAGTATGAAACTGCTTAACAAAAATGGCATATTTCATAACAGAAAAGAGAAATCAAAAAACCTCTCCATGTCTCTGCATGAATTCTTTGTCTAAATGAGTGCCACATGTCATTGCTTCTCATGGAGAGAGGGGAATTTTTCTTTCTGAATCTCACATATGGTACACAGTCTAAATCAGATGGAGATAAATATTCAAGCAAACTATGCACAGTTTTGTCATGGGGGCTCTTAGGATACTAATGCTGCCTGTTTATCAGAAAAAGTAATTAAAATTTAAAAAAAGCAGAAAATACCCAGTTTAAGGTGACTAGGCCCACTCTTTCCAGTGGGATTATCAGTGGTAAAAACTAATCTAAAGCATCATTTAATTTCCCCTTCAAATGCTCTTCCACATGCTTCAATGGATAGGCACTGTGAGACTTGAAAATCTATAAAGAGTTCATTTTCAATACTTCAGAAATCTCATAATTCTCAAGGTTCTGATGGAATTATGCTACTCTGCAACTGAAGCCTTGGGTGCAAGACCTCCAGCATAAAAGACAGCAAGATTAGGTCCCAAGCATCCCTGCTTACCTGAACAGATTCTTCAAAGTCCTGTGTTCTCAACAGGCCAAAATTCCTTGTTTAAAATAAAGAATGTTAGTAAAGGAGAAGAATGTTGTTTTTTTTAAAAATCAGTATCAACAAGGCTATATAACTAAGAGCATATTACCTTAATATACTTGTTAGCAATGACATTATATATCTTCTTAAAATAAAATTCATTTTCATAATCCTTCAGAGCTAACCATACAAGAAAATCTCAAACAACAACAAAACTCCTAGAAAAATTACCACTTGTTTAATAAATTACTTTTTCTACTTTCCCTGCCTTTCAGTCTTCCAGGAATAGCCTGGCATATTCTCGGGTGTCTGTTATAAATGGAGATTAATAAAGCTTATGTTTTAAAGGAGTTTAATAAAGTACAGAACAAATTAAACCAAAAGTAGCACGACAAAAAGCCTATTAATAGTGCTACACCAGGGCCCTCTTAAAGGCACATAGCTTTGGTGTATTCCAAGCATCATCTTGCCCAGTACCTTGAACTGGGGGTTGAGACAGTTCCACAATGTGTCTGGTTTTCAGTAAACCAGTTGTTAACTTTTGGATTAGTTTTCACTGGAATTGTCAAATGGTCATTGCTCCAAATTTGATTTCTAGAATACTTTATTCCCTTATTAGATGTGTATTTTGGGGCACACCATACACACTGGGTTTTGTTTGATCTGCCTTTAGAGAGTCAGTTAGTAGGTATAATTATTCTAATAATAACCCTCACAGTGAGAAAATGTTTCTGCCCTAGTGCTGCTTATACCCTCTTGGAGCACCCAAAATTATCCCTTTTACCATGACAGTGCAATATTCCTTTCAAGTTAATAATTATTTTTATTTTGGGAGTCAAAGAATAGAGTAGGATGTAGGATCATTTTCAAGATGATTTTAATTATCTATCAATATTTAGAGCACTTTATGGAATTTGAGATAAAATTATATAGAATTTGAGGAAAAATTACATGTATCAAAACGCTGAGATCCTTGGTTTGCATTTTCAAGAAAATGAATACATTTATTACAATTTAATTAAAGCTCAAAACATCAAGAAATAGAAAATAACTTTTTAATATGAGTAATTATTCACAAATAGGAAGAATCACGTGAAGCAAGCAAGGGGAATTATGTCCATATCATACAGCTAATTTTCCAACTCAGCAAAAATGTACCTCATGTAGCCATAGCAGTGTGAAGTTATTTACAGTTAGGTGTCTGGGGCTAAACCCACAAAGGGGTGTAGGTAAGGTGTCTCTTCCTTTTGCCTCAGCAAACTAAGGCAAGCAATAAACCCACTGTACTGACAAGTCTGACTTAGCCTTACATCCCTCCTCAAGCCAAAAGCACTGAATTAGACACTTTTGGGAAACAGGTCTTTGGTACCTTGCACTAGGCACACAAGATTTCTGTCTTTGTGTTCATCTCCTGGGATAGAGTCGGTTTTATTCTTCGTGGCTGGTACAGTGCTGCACTTCTTGGATTCAGGTTGAGAATAATGTTAATAACACACTGATGTTTTGGTTGTTGCTAAGCAGGGCTTACTCCAAGGCAAAGAGTTTCCAGTTTCCCATGCCCTGCCAGCAAGCAGGTGCACAAGAAGCCAGGAGGGAGCAGGGCCAGGACAGCTGGCTGAACTGGCCAAAGGGATATTCCATATACCATATACCATAGAGCATCACCCTCAGTGTATGAACTGGGGGGTGTTAGCTGGGGCAGGCTGTGATCTGTGGTGGGGGACAGGCTGAGCATCTGTCAGCAGGTGGTGAGAAACCGTTTTTTATCTCAACACATGAGTCTCACTGATTTTTTTTTTTTTTTTCCAGTTCTCCACCCTATCCACAGAGAAGGGGCAGGGAGTGAACAAGTGGCTATGTGGTACTTAGTTGCTAGCTGGGTTTAATCCGCAACAGTGCACAACAGGCTTATGATTTGTCTTGAATCACAGCTGGAAGAAACATCAGCACAACCCATTTTATACAAAAAAACCTAAGAAGCAGGCTCTCTTCTTGTGTGCTAAGATAAATCCTGGCATGAAGCATGATGTTTTTCACACCTCTTGAAGCTGGGACACTGAACAGTCCAGCATACAAAATACCTAAGTGATAGTGAGAAAGAAAAAGCAAATCAATGCATTACCTGTGGCATGAGGGGAAGGGCAGTCTTGCTGGGAGAGGAAAGATGTGGATGATGCCCAGAGAAACTTACATAATAAAAATTTCTATCCTGTTAGGTTTGCACACAGAGAAAAATAAATACCTACTTTTTCTTAAACTTCACATCTCTCCTTGGAGGCTCTTTCCCACTCTCTTTTGAACTCTGAGGATTTTTCCACTCTCTGATATCTCATGTTTTTAGTACCCTTCCCTCAGCCTCTCTGGACTTCACTCCCTCTCCCTCTCATCACTCTGCTGTTTAAATGAGACCCTTCTTTCTTACAGTCCCCTTACCTGATACAGGATATCCAGCTCAGTCACACTCCTCCCCAGCTCTTTACAAGACTACAGCACACAACTATGGACCAACTGTGAGCTGTTAGATAGTGTATACTCAATTCTTTGGCTTTTTAGGGTCAAACTTTTACTGAAATAACACATTCAGCAAAAACACTAATACTTGAAATCATTTGTGCCAGGAAAATAAAGACCATGTTCTGCTGTGCTTTCTTCTTTCAACAAATAAAATTACAGCATGATAGGAAATAGGCTGGAAGAGATGTCAAAAGACTATTGGAAAGTGATATCAAAAAAATTCTTCTCAACACAAGCTAGAATCAATTTCAGTTCAGCTAATCCTGTTTAATCTTCAGTGCAGCAATACTGCAGCCTTCCTCAACTATATCTTTAAGACTTCAGTTATCTTTACAACTGGGAAGTTATTCTGAATATATTCTTTAAATCACTCTTAATTAATCAGTGATTTAATCACTTTAAAACACTTAAATGTACAGTTTATCCTTTTCCCTTTTTTCTACCTTTTACGTGTTTGAATACTGTCATTGTACTCCAACTCTCACTTTCCAGATAAAGTCAGTTTTTCCAGTCTTTCCCATATCTCAGACTTCCTTGCCTAGTCTGGATCCTTCTCAACTTTTTTATATCTTTCTTGGTATCCAGTACCCAAAATAGTCACAACTCTCCAGCTGAGGCTTTGAGAGAAGAAAGATGGAGTGGCAGAATTACTTCAAATAAGCCCACTGAAACAAACATGACTCATTTCACATTAAGTGTGGGTCTTGGTGAGTGAGGTGGCACAATTAAAGTAATATTTCCAAAAGCTCAACTCCATATTTTCCAACAATGGTAGAAGATTCAGCACTTTTTGAAAAGCAGAGCCTCCAAATGCATGTGAACAGTATAATGTAGAATCAAACTGTCATTTGCTATGAATATCCCTGAGTTAGGAATGGCCAAAGGCTGATGTCAGCTCTTATATCTGATACTACTAATCACTGAATGCACTCCTATAATTTTTAGTTGGAGGATGAATTGAAGTCTTGATTCTGCAAAAGACTGTATACACCACCTAAGCCATATTTCTGTGTAGTATTATGGGATCCTTTGCAACCGGCTTATTTCTTGTTTGCACAAAACCAGATGCCTTTATAAAGGCAGGAGGTAAGACAGAAAAAATCTGGGGGTTCCCAGAAGCTATTAAGCCTTTTTACTTTGGATATCGTTTTAGCCAGAAATAGTTCTCATAGGCAAAGAAACATTTTCTCTTTGTCTAACACTTTCCAAAAAGGAATAAAACCTTTAAATGGGTTTAAAGTTTTTATACCATGGTATTCTACAAGGTTTTAAATTATAGGTTCCTGATTCTTCCATCCCTAAACAGTAGCCAAATATAATAATGTAGGGAATATAATGCCAGTTTAGCAGGTTTGGAAATAATGTTGTTGTGTTTCTTAATACAGAGCACTTTCACATGCTCCCTGCAGTGAGACTTTCAAGAATGGTGATGTGGCAGTGTATGGTTGGCAGGGTATACTCCATGACAACAGTTAATTAGTAAATAAATGATCCCAGGTCCATTTCCACTGAGTTCTAGTTGTAATAGCACAGTATGCAGGTTTAAGCTCCAAGCTGACTAATTCTAATAGTTATAAATGAAATGCTGCTTTGCTTTGATATATGCTTTAATTTTCTCCATTGACAAGCAACAGATCCAGGAGCCAGATGTAGTTCTGGTCTCCAGCACAGTGACTCTGAACTGTAGGAACAGCTGATGAATGTGTTGGGATGGTAAAACAATGAACCAGTTTACAACCTGTTTTAGAGAACAAAATATGATATTTAATGACAGATCTTCATAAGGAGCCCAGACTCTTCCCATGCACCATGCTGTATTAAACCTACATGGGAAGGCTCCTGTACCCTGATCCTAATGTCAGGCATAAGAAAAGAGACCACATCATATGCTCATTTCTAGCAATTTCTAGGAATAAAAGGTTTCCTCTCCAACTTTGCCTTAAGGCAGAGCAGGAGCACTCAAATGGCAAGTTACAAGTGGGAGGCACTCCAGGAAGCTGCTGCTTTTCAGAAACAAAGATCTCTTAACACAACAGGATGGGAGAATTTTCATGCCTGCAGTGATGTGAATGCATGCTCTCATCTCACCAAGGGGGCACAGGCTCAGGAGGAGAGGCTCAGCTGGCCTCCTGGGATCAGCAGTTTCCATTAGGGTTGCTGCCCCACTAAGAGCTCTCTGCTTCACCTGGAGCTTCACCCAGGACCTCTCCATCTCTCTCTCCAACTCCCTCCATTCTCCATGGGAGAACTACCTTTGGTACCATGCTGGCACAAAACCACCTTGGCTACAATGCTGACAAGCCTTCTCTTCTATTAACTTAAAGAGCAAAAATCTCTTGCAATTTATAAATGAAGGAAGTAGCTATTGGCCCTTTTTAAAATTGTTAAGCACACTATCTAGGTCAATTGAGTTTCATCATAGAATCTAGGTCAAGATTTTCCACATGCTGAGGGAATTCATATGTCTCTTTCCTGTCTTGTTTCTCTGGTCCCTAATTAGGGGGAAATTTATGCTTCAGCTTTAGGATACTTCTGTTGAATTCAACAGCAGCAAGGTACAAATGCCCTAAAAAAGCACATTTTGCATGTTCACTGAACCACTTGTTTGGTCAGATCCACATGCTGAACTTTGCTACAATTTTCAAATTAAATAGAACTTAATAAGAGGGAGAACAAATTTTCTGCTGCTCTACATCAGCAAATACCAAGAAACTTAATGAAGATTCACACCCACTGTGAATCTGAATGCAAAGACTTAATTTTCTACATTTTCTACAAGTCTGGAGGTTGTCTGAAAAATAAGATCCCCCTACATTCATACACAGAACTTCTGTTGGTGTCAGTGGGAAGCCTGGGATAGTATAAATATTTTACACACATGCTGGTATATCCTGTGTCAGCAGAAGAAAATGTTTGTTTAATTTAAAGTAAATGCATGTAGTGGGTCACATCCTCAACCTGACTACACTCCTCTGCCAGAACCAGGTCACCTTCTGATGCTGAAAGACTGCACAACCTTTGGATGCACAGAGAAGCTCAAGGACATTTTAAGTTTCACAGTATAAAAATCATTGCCATGGGATATTAGAAAATATATAAGACAATAACTTGGACATTCCACTGTCTGCTTAACATGAAATAGAACCTTGTGATCATACAGTCACATTCCTGCACTTCTCCAAAAATACTATTTTTAGGATGGGGTAAATTTAATACTCAATAAATGTTTTCCATAAAAGATGTAAATGTAGAGTAAATCTTATTGTTAGAAAGTCACTTAGCTAATATTCTGGCTCTCACCAGCTGCTACTATTCTGAAAAATGTGAAAATCTACCTGTTCCTATATTTTCTACTATTTATTGCTGTTGAACTTTCTAATAACATATAGTGACAGCATGTTTCCCCCTCTTATACTAAGGTCAGCTGAGCAAATGTGGGGTTTTTTTAAAGTACATATTGTGATTTTTAGTGGGCAATTTCAGTGAAGAAGTTTGTCTCATAAGCCACAGTTTCTTAAAAAACACTTGAAAAAATAAAGTCTTAGTCAAACCCCTCTGAAGTTCATTGCACCAAAAATCCAACCAGCTACTTTGAAAGATCTGTTTGAAAAATCCAATGGTCAAAATCTCTTTTCCTTGGTATTTCAAAATTTGACTATAATTTCAACTATACAGTGAAATATATAATGAAAAATATGTAGTGGTACTTTTCTGCATCCCTGTTTCATCTGTGAGAAAAGCAGGTACAAAAAAAAAGTAAAATAGTAGAACTGGACACAACATTGTGTATGGTGGTGGAGTGCTGCTCTAGCAGAGGTAACACAGCTTCTCATTTCCCAGTCACACAACACCCTTCACATATTGTAATTTATCTCTTGTAGATAAACATCAACATGAGAACTCATAGAAAAACAACTTCTTTTACAATCTTACTTCTTTTCAAGACAGACCACTCAGCCTCTGCCTTTCTCCAAGAATGAAGAATCTTTCTTAATAAATGACCTTAAATACAGGTAAAAAAATTATTACTTATGTTTATAATTCCTCATTCCCATCTTTTTTATTGTCCTTTTTTTTTTTTGTCATCCACAGTTAATCTTAACATCAAATTCATGGGGTTCCTTGCAAACCATTGATGAAATTGGTAATGCTAATGAACTTCTGTGAGAACTTCTCCTGCACTGATGATTGCTCATTTCAAGTTATGTCTAATGTAGGTTGTCTGTTTCTCATTTGGGCAATACAGAATCATACAATCCAGTCTGGAGAACCCATACCAGTGAATTTATCCACCTTTCTGCGTATTACAACATCACTGATCCAAGCTGAGTAAGGAGTTCTGCTGAAGTCAGGCAGGAAACCCCTCCCTGGCAGCTTCTGCACTGCATCTTTGCACCATAGCTGTTTTCCCACCAGATGTTGCTGCACCATTCCAGGATGATCCAGAATTGATCCCACCATGGCCTAATTCTGAAATTACCCCCAGGAGAATAAAAGTCTAACTTCCCAGGTCCTGATGTAATGGCTGAATTATAGCTAAAACACCAAACTCCTCCTCTGCAGGTACAAATTACTGGCCTCAGAGTGCCCTTCTAAAATTTTTGAATCCATGAATTTCACACACACAGTTAAGAACACTGAAATATTCTGGCTACCCTACACCTTGAAAAATGGTTACTGAGCACCTGAGCCTTATTTTGAGTTTTAAAGCATGAAGGAAGGAACATAAATGTGGATAAAATTAGGTGAGACTTTCATTTTGCAGTCAGAAATTCACTCTTTTTCAGTGTTCAGGGAGTCTTGACAGCTCCCTGTGAGTATATACATATTTAAGAGCAGAACATCATTCAGAATGGAATAAATAGATTTACTAAAAAGTCCTCATCACATCTGCCTTTGAGATCTGCCCAGGCTCTCTGAAAATTGCCTGTGTCCAGTGACCATCTCCTCATGGTGGGTCCTGGCAGTGGCCAGCAAGGAGGGAGGATCCAGTTTGTGGGGATTTGGGGTGGGTTTTTTAACTCCCCATTACAGTTCCAGTTCCAGCACAGTGTGATGCAGAGACAGGGCTTCTGCAGACACACAGGACAAGGGCAAGGCACCCCTGGAGATGTGCCTGGCACCAGCTAGCCAAGTCCAGCACATGCACCAGTCGCAGGCAGCCCAGAAAGGCGCTGTGGCACCATGGCAAAGTTTCCCTGGGCAGCACAGGGGGTGATGGCACTGAGACAGAGGCTGCCAGGGCAGAAAGAAGGAGGTTTGGCTCCTTTTATTGCCAGACCCATGGGAACTGCCCTGGGCTCCTGCCTCCTTCCTCCCCACCACCATCTTGCAGCCCCCCCTGCACTGTCAGGCACAAGCAAACTTTCCATTAGTCAGAGGAAAAGCATCCAGAAGTACTTGCTATGGATTTATTCAGTAGAGCTGTAACCATATTTTGAAATGTGAGATCAATGGCACTGTACATATACCATTATCTTTTACACGGAACAAATTCATTTTCACACTTGGCATGCAATTAAGCACCAGAGTCATGAAGAAGCACAGCTTCTAAAGGCCAGCACATTTTATGCTGTGAGAGCACTGCACAGCTACCCCCTAATAGGATGTAATATAGACCACAGCAAGGCACGTGATAGTTTGATTAAAGTGAGCACCATGGCCAATAAACAAAATGCTTAAAACTGTAAATATTACCTAAGCTAAGAACATGGGGAAAAAAAAAAAAAAAAAAAATGCAGAAAACAAATCTGACAAGTCCTTGAACAATGTTTCAGCTTCTCATGGCTTGAAATAATTTTCTCATGTTGGGACTGCTGTTTGCTCTGAAGTGATTCTTATGTGAGGGCAAATTCAGTGTAACCTTTCCCACACGCCTGCTCTGCAGCATGTACGTGGCTTAAAGAGAAACTCCCACCCTCTGGAAAGCTCACCAGCACACGACCATTAACTGCAAATTTCCTGCACCTTCCTCCTGTGTCTTTCCATTTGTCTCCTCAGAGGTGCTAATTATCTGCTCTGGTCGTGTCCAAAAGCAAGCTGCCTCCTCTTGCAAGCCCATTTTCTGTCCACAGCTGAACTTCCACGGAGAGCTGCAGGAACAGGGGCTGCATTTCACCCATAGGGATGCACTGACATAGTGATCCTTGCACCCAGCTAGGCACGAGCCAGCTGCCTCCCAAAAGCCACATGGCTCTGTGAGCCCAGGACTGAGCCAGGATGAGTCTGCCATGTGGCACTGCTGTGCCTTGAGTGCAGGAAAGCAAATGCACACTTTTCATGCCTAGCATGGCCTAAGCATAGGCAGAATGGGTTTCTCAGGATCCTGACCTACAAGGGGCACTGGAGGTGCATGGTCTGTTGGGGCCCATTTCCCTGGGAGGGCTCAGCTTGTCCCTCATGGGATCAGTTGTGCCACGTTCATTCACCTACCCCTATACAGTCTGGGACACCTTCCCACCACAGAGAGACAGAAGTTACATTACCCCACAAAGCTGTTGAATTGCACTTTTGCACAAAGTGTGCAAGGTTCTGTTCATCCTCACCCTGAGGACTCCCACTTCAGGCTGAGACAATCTGGCAGTGTGGTCTGAATGCTCTAGGGCTTAAGGAAATCTTCTGAAATAGCCTTCCTCTGTTCTGAATTTATTCTCCCCAACATAATCAGGTATTTTCATCCCCATCCTCATTCTCCCTCCCCCTGCACCTAAAGCAGCTCCTTCCCTCTGGCTTCCAAGAGCTCCCCTTTCCAAGCTATATTTTATCAGAGCAGTCTCAGTTTTGGCACACTTTCTTTTGGGCTCAGCTGGCTGATGTCTTCCCATCCCATGCATTCCTCAGGTCAAAGGTATACCCCAAAATGTACTCACTCCCTCTAACCCAAGGGAAGCAATGGAAATTGTCAGATTTGAGGACAGCAGCTGGATCGGTGAAGACAGCCAAGACTGTAGAGTCCACATGATTAATTTCATGGAGGTACTTATTGAAATCATGTTAGCTGAAAAAAAATTAAAAAAAAACCAAGGCAGGAGAGGAGTTCAAAATTTGGACTGAGATTCATTGCAGTTGCTATTTTTATTGAAGTAGTTTGCCCATCCCTGGTGGATTTGTGTTATCACAATCATTTCTATGCTGGCAACAGCCTGCAATGTCAGAAGCACAGAAGTATGATTTCACTGCAGCACTAAGCCAGGGGAGAATCTGATCATGAAGGAACAAGCACTGATGGGAATGTGAATAGTTTAAGAACTCACAAATACAGTTTTGTGAACTAATTTCTTTTTCCTGGAGTGTTCCTTCTCCCCACTTCCAGTTCACTCCTAGGATCACATCCCATGGCCACCTCTTTAGTGGTTTAGTCTTGGAAGAGGGGGCTGGGGGTGAATTGCTCTGGGGACAACAAAACAGATAGCAGAAAGGGAATATTTTTACTCTCAGTCTTCAGACAACTGTACTGTAATCTTTTCATTTTAATGAGTGAAATAATATAACAAAATCTAACACTCTATATAGCCAAGATTCCTGCTGCAGAATCTCGCCTATGGTGAAGTGTTTTACCCCTGAGAAATAAAGAGCAAACCTTCCATAAATTAATTTATGCTTAAGGAGCATGGATGAAAGCAGTACAAGGCAGCAGAAAGCTTATGGAAAATGTGTGTCTCCTGCAATCAGTTTTCCTAGAAGGAAGATCTCCTGAGGCAGCAGAAGCAAAATTGAAAGTCTTGGGTATTGCTGGAAATAGGGATTTTATTTCAGCATTCAAGAAATTGGTTTTCACTAAAGGAAACATAACTCCTGTGTAACCTGATGATGATGATGTATAAATTATCTGTGCCCCATAGACCATTTAAAAAACAAAACCTGACTTCTTTTGGTTGATTTCACTTTTCCTGGTGCTGCAAACACAAGTGTCAACTTACATGAAGCGGAAAAGGTGTTTAGTGGTCAGGAAACATGTCCTTTTTAGTGCACAGGGAATGCAACTCTCAGATAGAAATAGCCCACCAAAAAGAAAAAAGAAACTTTGTGATTTATTATTCTGGTTTACAAGCATGACAACTGTTACCTTTTGTAAAAAATATCACCATTACATCTTTGCAGAAACCCATAAACACCAAAGAACAAAAAGCAAGGTTTTGCTGTCTCATGACAGCAAAGCAAATTAAAGAATCAACTGAAATAAAAAGCCCCAAAAAGCCAATTTTGTTTCCAGAAATCTGTAGGTAGGTGCTGTGTTCACATTACAGCTGAGGGACCTTCTTACCATGGCCAGCCTCAGCACAGCTCCTCTCGAAGTGACACTGTTGTGTGGTGACACAAACTGCCAGCTCCTGCCACTGGAGCCCAGGAGAGGTTTTATCCAGTGTGTGCTTGAAGCAGCAATGGCAGGCAGCAACCCACAGCAGAACAGGGCCTTCACAAGCAGAGCACAGCTTAACCCAGGAGGTAACAGGGATGGCTCTAATCCAAACTGCAAAGTATCAGGAGGTCCTACAGTACAGCACCAAACAGCTCAAGGACTTCCACAGGACAGCCTTGAGACAGGGCTGGAGCAGGTGAATTCCCTCCTAGCTCTATCCTCCTGCTGTTTTTCTTCAATAGAATACAGGGAAATTTTTTACCACTACTAAATGTATGTCACAGAGTCAATGTATGTACTGCAGAGAAGGGTTTTATTTGTGTTACTGTCTTTAGAATTATGAAATAGTGCTATAAAAGACAAATATACCCTTTAAATGTTATATGTGCCACCAATACCTTGGGATATTGAAGAAACTTACCTTGAAATAATGAAAAGGGAATATAAATGACAACCAAAAATCCAGTTTTGATTTGTTGGCAGTTGCCATTCACTGTGTAAAGGCATGTAACACAATGATGAACAAAGCAGTGAATGGAATACCACAAGCTTTCATTCACAACATTCACAGATCTCTTCTAAAATAACAGCAGATGTAACTTGACAGAGTCATATGTCTCCAATACTGTGCAAAAAGCAAAGCATTTTTTGTAGATGAACTAGAAATAGAGTGGTCCTGCCAAAAATTTGGGGTACACAATGTAAAACTTTATGCCCAGAATGGACATTCAGTTCATTGAGATCTACTCCATTTCATGAGTTAGTGTTAAGTGCTATTAAAGCAGCTTTGGGCACAAAGCTGATGGACCAGACAAACTTTGGTGTCCAAGAGAGAAGGAAGACTTTTTTAATATAGGTCACATTTGCATTACATCAACAGTAGTCACCCATCAAATCCCAGATAACATTATTTGGGAACATGTCAGAGCTACTATAATAATACAAATATTTAGGCCTCATTGGGAATACACTAAACACACAGTAAACCATTCCAAGTACAAAAACAATGTGGGCAGTTTTCTGGCTTTATCAAAACTAAGATGAAAATATGGAATTGAACAACAACAACAAAAAAAAAGGCAACAACAAATCTGGTTAAACAACTTCACATCAAATATGTTAATAATCTAAAGTCATTGAGTACATTAACCCATCTACTCCTCTCCTAATGTTTCCTGTTGCATAATGGTGAGTTCTCACAGAAGTACAAGAGTCACCTACAGAAGATGGTTACAAAGCCATTCCCAATGAAGTGCACAAGTACAGCCTGACTTGGAAACAGCAAGGCAACTTATTAACAGGGTAGTGAAGGTGCAAAAAGTTCTCTTCTCTTATGACTGCTGTGTCTTTTTATTCAAATTACATTTCATGTATATGTGGCAGGATGAATGCAGGTGGCTTTGTTGACCCTGGCTGATCTGAGGACCCAGGTGTTTCTGATAACAGCAGAATCCTTTTGTCCTCATGACATTTCATGCCTCTTGCTTCAATATCTAGTTTCTCACTAAACATTTGCCTTGCAATTGATCCCAAGGGTGCAGAGCAGTGGGATCCCTCATGACAGCAGCTGTAAATGTGCAGAGGGTTAGTTCTATTACCCCTGGGTGCAACTTCCCCTAACTCTGCTGCTCTCCACTCTCTTCAAGAAAATCAGAGACTGATGGCTTCTTGAGAGGCATCCTCCTTCCTTGATTCATTCAGCCATAGAGAAATAAAAACAAGTTTCTCACTGCAATAATAGGAATCAGAAGAGTGGGGCTCACTTTGAGGAGACAGCTTGTTTTAAACACAAAATTAGCTCAACGACTTTAAAAGGGCTAAGAGAGAGAACAAATATTGAACTATATTACTACACTGTTTGTCAAGATGAAGTTACTACTAGTGGTACTAGTAGAAGAGAAAGGGAAAAAGCAAAAGGCTGATTATGTTTTAAATAAAGGAAATGTGATAAAAAGCACACTCACAAGAGGCCAAAAAACAAAAAGCCTGAAAATCTTTGTTTCTTTCAGTGAACATATAGTCAAGGGTAATCATGGTTCTTTGACTGACTTTTCACTGCACATTGCCTTTTTATCTCCTCCTGCTCTTGCAAAGGTTTTTCTCTTCCCTTTCTCAGCAGCTGTTGCCACAGGCAAAATCAGCATCTTCTTCATCATTTGTAGGAAATTACAGTGCTAGACATCACTCCATTCACAAATTGTGGCTCCACAATGACTACAACAATGTGAAGCCTGAGCAGCCCAACAGGTTTTAATTTACATCAGGTAACTGGATTTGCACTTGTGCCAATGGGAACAGTACCTGGCCCAGAGAGCCAAGCCATAAACAGGTGGGAAGAACTTTGGAGAGAGTTCATCACCAGGGATGTGAGAAAAGTGCGCGTGAAAAGAGTTTAGTCAGCAGTCAGCTCTAATGTTTTTTTATTTTTTTTTACCACAGTGGGTTTATCCAAGAGCCCTGTAGACAATAATCTGGGTACATTACACAACCTGTCTACTAGAGCACTGAAAGGCAGGTGTATCCAGAGATCATTCACAATCTCTGAATCACAAAGACGTTCTGCTGGCTCTTTGCTCTGCCACCTGCACACTCATCAGTCAGCGCAGAGCCGCCAGCCCATGGTACCAGCTCAGAAACCAAAGGCAGGCAGACGATGGCGTGGGAGGCTGAGCACAATTGTTGCAGGGCTCTGACTAACGCTGCAGGCAAGCGCAGGAAGCTGTGCAGAGCCAGGAAGGACACTGCCCCGGTGCTTCCTCTCTGCCACTTCAAAAATATCCACCAACAGACCTCTTCTAAAAAAAAGTGCTGTGGACACAACCTGACGTTAGCTCTTGGCCTTTGCCTCATATTATCTTACTGAAAAATAGAAGGAAAGTACTGCAAGTAGTTAATAGCTTCTCTTAAACAGGATGCTGAGGATAATGATTACAAGGCACTCTGCAGAAAAGACTTTGAAACATCCAAGCTCTGGACATGACTATAGTTTGTACAAGTCCTTGTCGCTGCTTTGTGAACACAGAACAAAGTGTTTTCTTTCACTTACTCCCTTCCTAGGCACTCTTCAAGTACTCTCTCTCCACAGAGTGTTTTAAAAGAGAATGTCAAACAATGACAACAACAACAAAGTCATTCTGGTTACACTGTTATTTATATTGCCTTTAGTTTTGGAGTTCACAGGGGCTGTGTTATCGCAAACTCAGAGTCATGCTGAAATCTAGAGCTACCAAAATGATCTCTGACCCTGAGTGAGGCACTTGATCTCCCAGTGCTTCCATCAGTCGTGTCATAAAACTGGGCAGAAAACAGCACCCCAATGAAATACAGATGGTTCCTCAGAGAAGGAGCTATCTTCCACAAGTTACAAATGTAAGGGCATGCACAAAAGAGGACCTCAGATTCTCTTCCCTCATTTTGGTAGGTGCTTTGCTAAAATCCTGCATAGCTTTACATTTATCCTAGTAGTATCAGAATATTGAGCTTACACACAGAGATGTATCTGATTCACAGCTGAAAAGTCACCCTGATAAAATTCAACCTTATGCAAAGTGCCTTCATAAGCTTTACTGACCACTCAGCATAAGCCACTGCAAGCAGGACTTACAGCAGCAGGAAGCTTGAACTTAAGAAATGGCAGCTCTGTAATTGCTCTGTGTTTTAAAATTGATAGGTTTGACCTTCTACATTTATCTCCCATGGCCATTAATCAGTTCTGAGGTGAAAGCCAAAGCTAGAGCGTTATGTCCTTTCACTATTCATTTTTAGCTGAAATTCTAATCTTGTATGTTGTTTAATATTCCACACTGAGAGTGGAGTGAAATGGTCCCCAAGAGCTCCACAATCCAGGCACAGCAAGCCAAGTGCCAGGCATTCATTGTTAAATTAACAAAAGTGCACACCAAATTACACTGTCTTTTAAGGCTGTAAAGGGATTTCACTCCTACCTACCAACTAACTCCAGTAAAAGCCTTAGGATTTTTAAGCACTCTTCCAGCCACTGTATTCCCTGCAAAATTTCAGACTGAAAACCTCAAAATCCTTCTTCATAAATTCTTGAATCATGGACTCTTTGATCAACACCAACTATACCGTTCAAGGATTTTTGTAAATCCTGAGTGCCTTGGGAAATGCAATATACATGTAGCAAAAGGGTTACCTAATGGCCATATGGAATGCAGTTTATTCTTGCCCACTTGCAAGTAACACAGAAATGCCTGTATGGAATGTCTCTGGGGCCCTTGGTGCAAGACAGATGAAAATTCAGGGAATGGGTAGAGCGGAGAACAGAGGAGCTGCTTTGGATGTTGAACTGCCATCCACATCAGTGAGTGTTTGATTCAAAAATGAGGACAGAAATGGATTACCACATTTTATAAAGAGCAAAGTCTGATTTAAAAGTTGCATCATAGGTACAATCCGACCTCAGTTGATGCACATTGCACTATCTGCAGGGCTGCACACAGGAAAAATCTAAGCAGAGCTTTTGAACCTAAATAATATACAAAGTCTCAGTGTGTGACCTTCATATGTTTTTTTCAATCAAAAGCTTCATAAAAGAATGAGTGTTTAAAAAAAATTGATGTTGATTAACCAGGTCTGACTGTAATTAAGTATATGAATAGAGAGAAAAATGCAAAATTTTATTAACTGTGGAAAGAATGCTAGATCCTTAACTGCCCAGCAAGTTCATGAAGACAGAGGAGATCAGTTTACAAGGGTTAAGTAAACATAATATTTTATATTACAGTTCAAATGAATCCAATTTCAACAAGACTGTGTAAGGGTCTAAAAATTGGTTTACCAGATTGAACATTTTTATGAACATTAAAACCCATTACATTGCTCTGAAGTGCAGCTACCGAACAGCTAGAGCCACATAAAAAAAACATTTGTTTCTTAGCCCTGTGGCTGAATTGCTTCTAGCCTCCTTGCTATTCATGTCTGGTGGGTTCTTGGTGTATTTATTTCTGCATGCCTACATGTTGTGCATTTTGTACTCCTTTAAGTTTCCAAGGCCATGTCAAAACAAAATGCATTCCTTAGTGGGTCAGCATAGGAATAGCCACACCAGACACTAACGTAATAACTCCATGCTTACTGCAAATCTGAGAAAAGCAACCAGTGGTTGTGAAACACGGGTTTCTGGTAAGAGAAGGAGGCAGTACATGAACACAGTGCTCTGAAAAGTGCTGCTTTGGCAGGAATTGACCTTAAGGTCTTTTATTTACCTGTAGCATAGACACACACTCACAACCTCCTCATTCTGTTTAGCTAATCACTGACTCTGATGAGGCTGCAAACAGAGCTGCCAATTAGCACTAATTATGATAGCAACATTTCATTCAGAAAAATGAGTCTGAACCACTGAGCTCCCTCAAAGAGGAAAAGTCCTTTTAAACACTTTTCAAAAGACTTCCAGCACCCCACAGAATTAGACCACAGATGCTATGTATGTATTCAAATGTGACAGCTCACCATTGGAGGGAAAATCATTGTTAGATAATGGAGAAACTGTTACACCACATGACACAAGCAGAGTGGACCCTTTGTGCTTCCTGCAGCATTCAGAACACTTCCCCCATCAAACCACAACCACCACTGCAAAACATACCACTCCTGAGGAGCTGAGAAATCCCAACAGCTCTCACCTTGCAGCTGATCATTTCTGTCCTGCTGGTTTACAAACATTAAGGCATTATCAGTTGCCTCAGTCTTCCTTGGGCCATGCTTGTATTGTGGCCATAGAAAACAGCTGAGGCAAGCCAGTGGCTCTGGGGAGAGCAATGGGCCAAAGGCTGCCCCGAGGGGATGCACCAGAGGGGAGTCTCCATTGAAGGGTGCATCACAGAAAAAAATACCCCAGGCATTTTGAGCTGTCGTGTTTTTTTATGGCTGAATTGCAGGGCGGATAAACCTTTAATTCATCTTACAAGGCAGGCACAATAAGACTGGTGCCTGAAGAAAAATCAAGGAAATGGAAAGATGTGGGTTATACTGCACTGGCTCAGGTCCTGCTGACCCAGCAGCAGCTCTGGCCATGCCAGGACCACACCTGGACCAGCCCACGGGTCTGCTGGGATGCACTCAGAGAAAACCAATGTCACCACCAGCAGTTCCTCACAGCAGGAAGGAGCCGTGTTTCAGTGCACCTGAAACACAGTGCTTGACTTCTCGGGATGGGGAAGTAGCAGATGTGCCAGGTGAGCCAAAAGGGATCCTCCCTTAGGCAGGCCAGCAGGAATGAATGTCAGGTTTGTCTCAGCCAGGCAGGACTCGCTCCTGCAGCTGAAAGGACACATTATGAGAGGTGAATTAACACACTGGCATCTGTATTAGCTACAGTAAAAGCACCCAGGGCATGGACAGGACTGCCCACAGCAAGTGGAATGCATGGGTTTGTTTCGTGGCTCCTCGCTCATCTCCTCGAGGCTGCACTGGAAAGGCTGTGGATGGGCAGGCTGTGTACCTGCACGGCAGGAGCAGGGCTGGGAAAGGCTCCAAATCCAGAGCTGGGGAGGAACCAGGGACTGAAGGTCTGGTTGGACCAGGAAAAGCACAGCCTTCCCAGGAAAGACAACGATGAGTTGCAATAGGAGTGGGTGGGTAGGGTGGGGCGAGGGAAGGCTTGAGAGAATTGAGCCCAAATGACTCCCACACTCCGGAGAGCTGAGACTGGCAGCCCTGCTCCTGGAGAGAGGCGTGCTGGGTGTGTGAGCAGCAGGGAAAGGCATTGCTGCTAACAGAGAGCTGCAGTACTTGGGCTCCAGTTTACAGCTACAGAACATGTGTGGGTCTGAGCGTGGGGACCCAACAGACCCATCTCAGTTTCCTACAGTTCGTAAAGGCAAACTTTTAGCAGTGTAAAACATAAAATATAATTTGGAAAAGCTGTGTTGCTGGGGGAGGCGAAGAGGCATGCCTTAGCCTTCATGGAAAAAAGCTGTTTTGGCAAGGGCAATAATTAATGAGCTAGCGGTCACTTAAGGTGGGCACAAATATTTGCATCTCAGAAACATTTGCCACCTCCATGCTCCCCTTCACTCTCTGTTTTCCCCTTCTCGGCAGCCTCCTCTCTCACACGCTCCTTCCCTCCCCTTCTCTCCCTGCCTATCATCTTGCTCTAATTGTTTCCAGATTTGTGTGGGAGGTCAGGGCCCGGGAGTGCTGCTTCATGCCAAGTTTATAAACAGAGCAGTGTTTCCAGATGGCCACTGGCTCCAGCCTGGCTAGCAGGTTGATTGGGACCAGAATAACAACAGGTGGAGAACAGACAATGAATTCCTTGACACTTATTTTACTCCCTCTGCTTTTCCCCCCTTCCCTCCTCCCTGCAGCCGCCAGGGCTACCACCAGCAGACCTTCGGGCTCTTGGATCCGGGCAGGGAGTCAGGACACGGGGAGGGAGAGAGGATGAGGGGGAGGAATGATGAAAGAAAGTGCAAGTGACTTCCTTGAGCAAATAAAAGGCAGGGCAGGAGAGGGGACACATGCTGCTGCTTCCCTGCCAGCCATGGCTGCTGCTGGTTAAGGTGTCCTTCAGGCACTTATGGAAAAGACCCTCTGAGGTGAAACAAGAATAAACAGATATTTCATATAAATGGGGAAAACTGTAAGATTGGTTTAACATTGTTCCTTAGGCAACTGCATGAGTTCAGCTTTTGTCAAGACAGCCTGGGCCACTAGGGCTGCTGGCAGTGACCACACATCTGCAGTCACTGTCAGCCCTGTGCACTGTTTTTCCAGACAGAGATAGTTTCCCCAGGGCTCTGGTTTGCTAACCCCACTCCCAAGCTCCTGCCCTTCCCAGTTTCCCTCACCTCTCCAAACTGATGTCTTCTTCCCACTCTCTACACCAAATTCCCACTTTCCTCATCAGAAGTTGTGTATAGAAATAGGGGGGAGAGAAAAGAAGTTCTGCAAGGCAGTTGCAGAGGTGCTCTTCTTTCTATTACCTTGCTCTTCCCAGCACATTTGGGAGAGTTCTTTGGAACAAATGCATTGCTCCAATGATTTGGGTTTAGAGCAGATCAAAAAGATGACACAAAACTGCAGCAGGTTCCACTTCAGAAGAGGCATAAATTAAAGCAGACAATCTTGATTTGGGGCCTGAGGTGACGTGCATGCACAGGGTAGAGACAACCCTACCACCATATTCCTCCTGGAAATTCCCAAAACAAAGGCAGAACAAATGGATCAGGGTCACAGGGGCAATGCTTAACCCTAAATGCCCAGGCTGCTTCAAGCTGTAGTAAAACGTTTTGGAAGCATGAACAAAAACACATCAGGAGGAATTTGCACTTTCTGGTTCCAGTGTCTGATTGCTCCCTCCTCTGTCCCCAAAGAGGCCAGCAGGATGCAAGAGCTGCATGCAGACTCAGCTGTACTCCAGGTATGCCAGGGCTGCTCATCCCCCTCCCTGGAATCCAGACAACTGGGAGCTCCCCTACTGGAGAAGATGAGGAAAAGGAAGTGAAAGGGACACTAATGAGGGGACAGAAGGAGTAACAGTCAGTCTTACAAATTAACTCATTTATATTACTGAACTGCAAATGTCCTTATTTCCCTGCCTGGCCCAGTTCTGCAGTCCTTAGGGTAAGATAGCAGAACCATTAGGAAGCAAAACTGTAAGTGATAAAAAAGTACTATCATCTCCAGTGAATTAATGAATAATTAGACTAAATTATTAAAATTGCTGTAGATCACCCACTGATAGGCTCAACAAAGCTGATATACACAAGAGAATGCAAAAAAAGGTAAAATTTTCTCTCCATTTCCCACTTGTGCTTACATTCCAGATGGTTAAATTTAAACTAGGATGAATATCATAGAAATAAACCCATAGAAGAGAAGCATTAGGATTTTAAAATTTAAAACTGCTGCCTTTAAAAAATTATTCTTTAAAAATTAAATGGCTGCTGTAAACAGAATGTCAGTAATTAACCAAAGACTCCAAAGTGCTTTTTTAATTTTCTACTTGCTGCACTCCTCACACATAATTAGAGAAATTCAAAAAGCAGTGAAAAGGCATACACAAGCTCCTCTGTTCAAATGCAGTGTTTAGTAAACTGACTGAACTGCTCACATGTGTAAAACAGACAGAACTTTCCCCATTCTTTATTAATAGCATATTTTCATATTTGTAACCTTATATTCAGATCCTTTATGGTTGACATGTCCTCTTGGATTGTCTATAAAATATCCAAAAAACCATTTTTTACTCAAGTACCAGCGTGAAGGTGAACTGAAATTTAATAGGACTACAATTTGCTGCTACTCAGAAAGCTCTTATATAAATGGTGTGTGAAAAGCAAGCATGATTTAAAAAGCATTTGCTAATATTTGCAATGCAAAAGATCTCAGATTCTTGCATATGAATACCTGGAAGCAGATTTGGAAGCATTTAGGGGTTTTCATGAATGTCAGCAAATTGTTAACAGGTTTTTATTTTTCTGGAGACATTTCATGACCAGTCTTAGCTGTCAAATTTTATACCGCGTAAGTTCTACATCTACAAATAAACACAAAAACATATTAAGCCAGTTTAAAAGTCTTTGCACTTCCAAGGCTTCTTATATCTCAGGATCTCAAAAAAGTTTAAACAAACAGTGTGCCTAATCCTAAGGTTTGGTTTAAATGAGGTCACTCATCACCTTTTAAATAGATGCTTAGGGTATTTTGCCAGAGTGAAAGATAGATCATTTTATGTCAGTAGGGTAAGCTCCAACCATTTGGAGGTTCTCCCAGTTTCAGACTGTAAATTCTTTGGGGCAGAGAATGACTTTGACCATATGGTTAGGTAGAAGTATCTTGAATTTACTGGGAATTTTGGGCATAACTGAGATTCAGGTAGGCTAAAAAAGAAAGAGAGTAGGAAGTGACAAAGACATGATGCTCACCAAGGCAGGATTTGGTCTGATAAAAAATGGTAATTCTTATGTTCATATGACTTCCAAAATTCTACTCATGCACAAACTTTCCATTTATTTGTAGAGCTAGACTGTAGATTCAATCCATTTTCATGTACCATTAATGCTACTCCTTGTGGCACAGGACTATGTTTTGCACAAACAGAAACACTTGGCTTTGCCTTTCCTTTCTGTGTTCTACAGAAATCTGTGTACCATGTTTTCCACAAAGGAACTCAGTTCATTCCCTGATTCATAGATGTTTTGCAATGTCTGTGTTTCTGCTGAACAGAATTTTCCCACTCTGAAATATCAAATCCAGGATAAGTAAACCTGAGAGTTGACTGTGTACCAAATTCTGTGTTTCTATAGTGAAGGTATTGATCTGATGTGGAACTATGGATTCTTAAAAGAATCCTGATTCCCCTTTCCCCTTTCAGCAGCTGAGCATTGACTGTGGTGACTGCAGTCACCTGTGGACCCCTCGTTGGAGAGAGTAAAATGACATTTGAATTTTAAACCCACAAAGGGCAGCTTTCAATAGCTGGAAAGTCAAAGGCTAAGAATCACCAGCCTAAGTGATTCTCTTGAGCTTGTTTGCATAGCACTGATTTGCAGTGTTGATTTCCACATGAACACAGCATGGTAAATAGATGTTCTTGTTTTGGCTATGGCTCCTTAAGCCTTTTCACACCCAGCCAGCACAGTGGGAAATGCCAGGGAGTCTGGCTTCAGCCACTGGCTCAGATGTCAGGTTAAGCTTGAAAGGTCAAGTTCTGGAAATCCACATTGCAGAAGCTTGATATGTAAATATAAGCAGAAGGACTCATCTCACCTAACTTCCTAAATCTTAAAGTTAAACATCTACTGCAAGGTGCTTAGATTAAAGGTGCTTCTATAATCATCAGAGACAGACATCTCCACAGGCATCTTCACTGGGAAGATTTCTCACTTGAATACTCCTCACTGTAGAAGGACTTTGGAAAACTAAGATAGCAAGACATCCTTTTTAAGATGCTAAAATAGATTCTGCCCCAAGCATGGCAATATCTTCACCAAAGATTAATCTCTTCAAACAGGCATAGTTATTGAGAAGTACTGGTGCAACAGTATTTTCAAATGGGAATATTTCTGAACATTCCTGCTGTAGAAAGATTACATAAGTGCTTCCTGAGTTATAGGTTATTTAGAAGTGAAGTGCATACCTTAGCTGATATTCCTGAAAAAGCAAACAAACAAACCGAAAACTGTGACATTTCTGCTCACATAACTTTTGAAACACCTCGAACCAAGTCATTTTTCTCCTCAGGAAGTTGGCAGGGTAGTAAAAAGACTTGTGTGGAATAGGTGACAGGTACCATATCTAAATGCTGAGAAAACCAATTAAACTATCCCAATGACAACCCTATTCAGTGACTCTGAAATATTTGTTATGCCAGTCTGAAGTCTGAACCCATGATACAGGCAGAACCGTGACTGAAGATGTGACAACGTGCAAATATTGTTCACACAAGCTCCACTAAATTCTTAATTAAACTGCAACTCATATTTGTGCAGTTAGAGTCCACTCTCAAATATTCAAATGGCTGGGTGTACTCTCCTAAGGGTTCAGGAAAAAAAGTATGATTTTGTCAAAAAACCCTGCAAAGATACTGAACATATACAGACCCCTCATAAAGGCTTTTATTTTCCCCCCAAGGAAACACCTTATAAATTTAAATAAACACACTGAGGTAGCTGTTCTGAGTGAGCTTCCCTTGATGGTGCCCAGTGGCTGCTACTCTGAAGAGCAGACCACAGCTTTGGGCATTAAACTATCAGATTTCTGGTCTTCTGCTAGCCAGGGCCCAAGCTCCCTGGGTAAGGAGGACAACACTACCTCAGTGGGACACCACAGTCTGTCCCAGGTGGTCTGAGAGCTGCTCAGTAGTGCAGCAGGTTCCAGAGAAAAGTCAATCACCTGCCTTAATGCATATGTTTTGGAAAGAGCAGGAATGCTGCAAGCAATTGCATTGAGAGTAACAAATACAGGAGTAATTAATAACATTCTTGTGATATATTTCCTACATAGGAGCTCAAACAAGTCACCTCAGGCTGCTTTTCTTTTTCTGTTCTTTGTCTAAAGACTGCAGAGCAAACACAGCAAGTACACTTGACTGAAACATGGAACATCATAAATGAAACACATGTAATACCAAGAGCTGCTCCATCACAGGAAAAGGCAAATTAAAGACACACAGGGAGAGAGGTTATAGATATGACCACTGAGCATCAGATGTAGCAAGTACACTAAGTAGAAAAGGTGATAGTGAACTGTGGATTTCAGGAAACCTAACTGATGAAATTTAAATAAAGCATTTTCTCCAGAGGAATTTATTGATTATGAGGTCAGAGCAAAAGGAATTCTCTGGGAGATTTTCCCTTCGTGTTTAATGAGATATTAACTGCAAGATTTTTGTTAAAAAAATACATGAAGGGAGAAAAAAAGTGGTATTCTGTTCACAGAATACCTACATAAATATGAAGATTATGAAATAATCTGCTTCAACATTTCCATCTGTATTCGTGGACTTGCACTAGACTGTTCTTTTTCTGAAGAATACTATAGTATGTCTAGAACTACTTACATATCTCCTACCACCACAGCTTGTAATGATACAAGACTCACTTCAAGGAGTAAGTTTGTGGCAACAGTCTGCAGTATATAGTGTCATAAAGTCATATTTGGTATGAATGCAATTTTTTTAAAAAATTAACCTCAGTTGTTAATTGCAATCTCCTACTTATTTTCTGATTTAACTGGAAGTATAGTGGTCTGGATATAGTGGTATTATACTGACTGTATAATAATTAGCACTATGCTGTTCTTGTACCTTTTGTATAGAACAAATGGCAGCAACAGAGTTTTGCTCTAGAGCTGCTGTGATATCATGGACTGAAGCCCTCAGATGAGGCACTAAAGTCTGTAAACCATTATAATAGTACTACTTTGTCTAAATCATAGAGCCTAAAAGATCTAATAGATCAACACGTTCTTCTGTCTGCCAGAGGACTGCCCATGTTCTGAAACTTCACAACAATTCAAAGAAGAGCAAATAATAGAGATTAATGAGCAAAGAACAATGTAGTTATTGCAGTGGAGTTGGTTTCTGAAACAAAACAGAATTTAGCAGCTAAATAAAGTGGAAGCTATTAACTGCATCTTTATTACTATGCAAAGGCAAGTAGCAACTGTGTAATTTAACTAGGTCCATTATGCAATCTTTTTTCTAATTATTTCCTGATCTGCTAAACTAATCTCTGTTTTTTAGGGGGTTTGAAAATGAATTAAATGGATTAAAAATGCAGCTGAAAGCCAGGATTATTTAAGGAATGGAGAACAATAGGAAAGCATGACAAGGAAAGATCAGCCATTTGACAATGAAGCAACATCCTGAGCCTGAAGCACAATACTATTGAGTAAGCATCTGAGAAAATCTTTTATTTCTTCACCCAGGATACATTCTCTTTTCTCTTTCTCCTCCACTCCTAGCAGTGGAATTTGGCTTGATGTTAACTTAGAGAAGTTTAACTTGTGTTTTCCTAGATGGGACCAGGAACTCCATTTGTCATGTAGCTCTGTAATATGTCCTACATTTATGGTGTTTACTGGATGTCTCAGTTTCATCCCACTTAAATATAGGCAGCTACTCATGGGTTGTAGAACCCCTAAATGCCCTTTACAGTCAATGGAGAGAGAACTCCAGCAGCTGACAGTTCAAAGAGCCAAAAATCAGACTGCCTTCTGGAGATCTCTCATCCTCCACTGATTCTAATGGAAACCTAAAATGGGTATATTTAACACAGGTGGCTAAGTTAGGTGGGAGAATTCTCATCCAGCTTGTTCTCCTGCATTTACAATTCCTGTTTCCCACCAGAAGTGAAGGCCAAAAAGCTTTTTCTTCCTACAATGTTTATTAAACGTGTTTCAAAAACTTTCCTACCACAGTTTTCCAGGCAGCATCAACAAGGGTATTTATCTGGCTACAATGCTGGCTTTCCCCAAATAATGTCTGGTTATGTAATTATCAGAAAATAAATCTTTGCCTATCTAATAATCATGCTGCAATCATGCAAGCCCTAAGATTTTTAATTTCCAAGGAGATCATGGTGCCTGTCAGGCTATCAGGATGTAAGGAATTTTCACCTTAGTTTTTGGTCACATGAACTAAACCATTGCAAGTCATAGCAGCAGTGCTGCACTGTCAGTTAACATAGTGCAACATTTTAATAACAAAAGTCAGGCACTTTTGAAGATTTGGAAAATATATTGAAAGCCTCTATATTTGAAACTGACACCTTTTCATTTAGGCATGTAAAACCAGTGTTACCCTTTTATCTAATTTCCTGTTTCTTTTACTAGTGATTCAGTTACAGCTCCTTTCTGTTAGGAGCTGGCAATTCAGTAGTTCAGTGGACCAAAAAGTAATGAAATATTTTGCAAGTTTTGTTGGAAAACCAATATAATTACTAATGAGGAACATACTCATGCTACAACTGGATTTTAGGAAATTATTGAAAAATAACAGGTCCTGCTCTGCCCATTGTGGCACTTGTACAATCCTTACTGATTGACCACAGCCACACATGCTCACCTAAAGAAAAAACTGAGTCCTGTGGTGGGGCTGAATCTACTAAAAGTATCAAATTTGTTCAAATTCACTTACAGGAATAATTTAAACTCACAGATTTCAGTCATGCTCTGCAGAGAAGGTTGATTATACTTTCTAAATTGTGGACAACAGAATTAATCTGGCTTAGAGTCCCAGCCAAAGTGCATCTTCTTTTTGGAGAGGTTCAAAACACAAACCTGGTCCCAAATTAATTAGTTTCTCCCTCACAAAATCAAGTCTTATTTCCTCCCTCAGAAAAATCTGAGATGGGGATCATTCTTTAGAACATAGCAATTCTTATTTGTATAATTCAATTTAAACCTGATAGTGAACATATTTATTAAATCATCTGGCCTGATGCTGTTATTAAATCACCCTTTTGTGATCACTTCTCTGGAATCTTCCCTTACTTTTGGGTATTTAAACGTGCTTGGGTTTTATTTGTTGTGTTTCAGGACACCTGACTTGACTGCAATGACTGTGATGAAAATTTCACCCACCAAGTAACAATAAATTGTGCTTTTGCAAAAATTTGGTGGATAGTTTCCTTTGTCTCTTAACTTCATCTTTGTATGCTTTTTTTCATAGTCCCTATATTACTTAATGCCTGCAATTTTTATTGTTGTGGTTTTCTTTCTACTTTGTTTCCCCTTTTTTTCCTCTACTTCATTCTTTCACTGTTCTTCATTTTCGTTTAGTCTAACATTTATTGTGGATTATTTTTAGGATGCATATATATTTGAGATGGAATTGTAATCTGAACTTTATATACTGAGTTTATGTTCTTGTTGGAAAAATACATAATTGACGACTGTTCTTACTCTTCTGAGAAATGCCAATAACAAATGGCAGGCTCCAGTTCAATGAATCCTCTACTGCTTTAACAAGACAAAACAGGCAAAGAAAGTACAAGAGGATAATTTTTTACAGTTTATACAGGGGTCAAAAATATTGCAAATATTGGTGTTTGACCTTCAGATCTGTCATAATATGCTGAAATACCATTCAGATGTCAATAACATTTTGCAGAAAACATGGAAAAGATATACTGTAAATAATCGTGTTGAAAGGAAATAACACACTTGAAACTGGAAATTCCTTTTCTTACTTCTAGGCAGATTTCTCAGTTTATTTACATGTTAAAGAGATCTATTGCCTTTTAAAGTAGAGTACTAATAGCTGGGTTAATTTAACTGCCCTTTTCCCACACACATATGTTTTTGCAGACTAACACCCACTGATACACTTTTCAAACCCCTAAATCCCCTCTGATTCTCAAAGTGCTCTTCTATCTTCATTTCTGAATGATGGTCACAAAGCATCAAGTCTCCTGGAATAAATATAGTTTCTGAATGCTAGTCCACAGGTTTCACTGCTGTTTGAGCATGTGTGTAGATAAAATCTTGCTTACCTAAAAAAACCCCCACACAGTTAATATTTCCCTAAAAATTTGTCATTATTTGCAAAGACCAGTTGCTTTTTAAACCTAATATATATGGGTGGGATTTGAAGGGAGTGTTACAGAGTGAATGACTGAGGACAGGCATGGGCACATATTTAAACTGAGGTGCCCACATGAGGCAAAAGGGATTACCAAAGCACAGGCACACTGAGGTGACATTATTGGCACAACTGGGAGAGTTTTTACTTTTGCCTTTGTTAGATTAATCCACACTGTTTATTTTGTCACAATTGGTAATTTTTGTTGGTTGCAGAACATCTATAATGAATTAGTCATTTCAAAAAGAGATGCCTGGGGAAGGGGGAGTTGATTGAGTTTTGGAAAGGGGTTGTTTGTGTATTTGTTTTCTTACAACTGGCAAAACTCCAATAGCTATTCTGCAGAAATTTCACAAGAAACATTCATATGGGCAGGAAATCTACTGGCAAGAAACAGCAGATGAAGAGTTATGTACTGCTGAATGAGAGTTTTGCACCTGCACGTTGCTTGAGTTGGAGCACATGCTATTAATATAATAACAATAGCATAATCAGTAGGATGCATAGTCATCTACCAAGATTATTTCATTTCGAGACTTCATGGACACTTTTGGCATTAGTGCAAAACAAGGAGCTGAATCAACTTCAAATGTGCACTAAATGGAATGGGGAGGGGAAAAAAATACACTTAAGCAATTCCTACCAAGATATCATGTTTAAAATTAGGACTAGAACTGTGTAACTGAGCCCAAACCAATCTACTGGATTACAGGCAGGGTTGCCCAGTAAGTAAGGGTCAGACTTACAGCTTCAGACTAATTCACTGGATTCTGTTTTATTTCTCCTTTATGGAGAAACTTTTTCCCCCCCAGGGTTATTAAATTTAGACTAGAATAGAGCTGTTCAAGAAACTCCTATGGAACGCTTTGTGGGGTCAGGATTTGGTAATTCATAAAAATATTTCCAATGAAACACATCAAAAAAGTTTCAAAACAAGTGTTGTCCCAGTTTTGAAACCTGGAAGGCCTGAGGTCTTTAGTTCAAAGGTAGACTACTTGGTGGGCCATCCTGCAATGAGAGGCCATCAATCCTCTACCCTGGCACTCAAAAGGTTGAGCAATGGTCTGCCAGCCAGAGCCCTGCAGGCTTCCAGAAGAACTCAGCTGAAGTCCAACTGTCCCAGAAAAACTTTAGATTTCAGTCAACTGCCAAGATCTCTCTTGAAGTTTGTCAAGCAGCTTTGTTTTGGAGACTGGTTCCATCAGCCTTTCCGTGTAGACATGCAGAGTTTTTTCCAAATAAATCATTTCACTGCAAAGAAACCATTTTATCCTTCTCAGTAATCACCTAGATTATGCAAAATGGTGTGCCAGCCCTGCATTTCTCCCTGGACCATGAAGCTGCTCCTGCCTCCAGGCACTGAGAGGTCCTTACAGACCCTGGAGATGTGCAATTCCATCTTTCTGTGCTGACCAACACCTCTCCACGCAGAGCCCCCTTCTGATGGACTTCCACCTCCAGCAGTTTCTAAGCAGCAAGGAGCTAATGCTCACTGCTTCCCCTGCTCAGAAGGCTGGGCAAGATGAGGAATTTTGGCCCTTTCCTATTGGAAATCTGGAATACCATGAAAGTAAGAGGAAATACAGCTGTGACAGAATCACTGAAATAAACTAAAACAGCAATAGAGAAATAGGAAACCTATCTTGCTATTTTTTGTGTAAGTATTATGGTGTATCTACACAGAACATACAACAGCATTTGGAAGAGCCCTGTGGGGCAGTGGGGAATGCACTGCTGAAACTTTGCTCTACCATGGTACAAAACCTGTTGTCCAGCCACACTTGCTGCCCAGCCTGAGTTTTCCTACATGATAGACAAGTTTGCCTTCACTGAGAGCCAGGGAAGCAACCTACTTATCTGGAATTTTATCCACCAGAAAGCTGAAATACCAAGCATGGCCTGTGAGCTGAGAAGCAGCAATGAACCAACATCCTTGGAAAACCATGTGATGGTCAAAGATTTTCTACTGCTCTAAACAGAAGTGGTTTAGGGTCTGAGTTGCAGTTGTTCATACATTTACTGAGTGAGATTTTTCACTAGTCTCCATACCAGATAAATCACTGCTCTCATCTGAATCAGACTTTTACTATAAAGACAGCTAAATCAACATCAGCATCAGTATGTTATCAGCAATGTTTTCTGAGGTTTGTTTTCTCTCATTTATTGGCTGCAAAACCCAGTGAGTTGCAAGGAATACTGAGTGGGAAAAGCCATTTTAAATTGCATATTTTCATTGTCATGGGTTGGACTCGATGATCTCAAAGGCCTTTACCAGCCTAGCTGATTCTGTGATTCTGTTTATGATTTAATGTTGTTTGAACAACTAACCTATAAACTTTATCATTTTGCTATTAGAAAGAAGAAATAAAAATTATATGAAACTTGTAAAGAATCACAGAGTTCTTTCCCAGATTGCTGACAGTCAGTAAAAGTTTCAAAAATCTCTCCCACTTCTTTACATGTAGATATTAAAATTCAGCAGTCCAGTGAACTGGACTATAAAATCAGTATATCTGCCCCAGAAAAAGTACACATTTTGCTTTGCAGTAATGTTCTTTGTGTAATGCATTTGTAGGACAGCAGGTTGGCACTGGGTGATGAAAGGTATTCACCATTTTGTAAAACAAAACAGCCATGGCTAATCTTTTTTGTTTCAAGATAATAAAAGTAAAGTCTCATTTTGCAACTATTAAAAAAAAAAGATAACATAGTACAGCTGTAAGCAGAAATGCAGTCCACTCATCATTTAAAGAGCTCCATGCCTACTGTACATAAAATAATACACTGGTATCATTAGCGTAGACAACAGCTTGTTTTCAATTTGGCTGCAGATAATGAAATTATCCCCCAAATTACCATAAAGTGGAACAAATAAACACAAAAGCAAACTCTTTTTCTCTCTCTCTCTTTTTTTCTTTTTTTTTTTTTTTTTTTAATTTTTTTTATTTTTCCCCTTCAGCAGCGCTGGCTTTCTGCTATTTAGAATGAAAGCAAAGCTTCTGTTTTTCCAGAGCTCCAGCTTGACCTCAAGCAGATAAAGAACACGCAATGACAAGCACGCAGCAAAGAGTTAGTGTGTCCTTCCCCCCTGGGCTGTGTTTACATTAGGAAATGTAGCCGGGGAGGAGGGAAGGGGCGGCGGGAGCGCTGGCTCCGGCTGCAGCTGGCCCCCGTTTCTGAGTCAGCTTGCTCCGCTCCAGATGTGCCGCGGCTCCAGCGTGGCTGCCATCGACACTAAATCGGCATCTGAGGGCTCGTCAAGCTGTGGGGTAGAGCAATTGCGGTCTCGCCAGGCCGCCCCACTGGCACAAACAGAAATCTGCGCCGCTGAACTGGAAAAGGAGGAGGAGGAGGAGGAGGAGGGAGAGGGGCGACAGGGAGGGAAGGAGGCGAATAACGGGAGAGCAGTGTGTGAAAGTTGAGGGGCTGGAAGGTGTCCGCTCCCGGGAGGAGAAGGGGAAGGAATAAACACTAACAGTCAACTGAGGAAATGTTCTTGATGCGTTTGTAAATTTACTTGTAAATGTTTTACACTTAGAGGGAAAGGGGAGTGCTGCGTATCACTTGGCAGTGCTGGCTGCCTATAGGTCCCCGTGGATGTACTGCTTTAGTACGACTTGTAACCAGGGCAAGAGAAACAGAAAATAGCTGGGAAAACACAGCCAATTAGTCATTGCACACAGATTGTAAAAACAAGAGAGAGAGAGAGAGGAAGAGACAGAGAAATAAATGCCCCTAGCAAATTGAGTCCCTCTTGTTTGTGTCCCCACAACATGAGCACTAAAACCAGAGGCAGCGGTGCCTTCTAATCAAAGTGCGACTGCAAACCAGTCAGTGCTCCCGCTCAGAATCCTCCAGGATTTCCTGACACTCGCAAGATTTACCTATTTGCTGTCATTGTAAAAAACAAATTGTTTCACTAATCAGGCAGTTTGCTTTGGACCCGACCCCAGTTGTACGAGCTCCAAGTTGGACGCTCATTTCTGATCTCCTGCCGCCTACGCAGCCGTCGCTAACTCCGCTTTAATAGGATGAGAAAACGATCTTTTCTTTTATAGTGGGTTCAAATGAGCTACCCAGCTTCAGGCTGACTATAGCTGTGTTTTCCTAATCACCATTTTTTTATAGCAATTCCGAGGATGAAAATGCCTGCTCCCCCTCCTTTCTCTTCCGACAGCGCCAAGTCTAAGAATGTAAATAAGTGTTAAATTGAAACGCAGAACAAAAATGGGTCAGATTTAGTGTAATTGAGTCATAGTTAAATTTAGGCGGCTTTTATTTGCAAATGTGTACTTTAACAGCAGTTCCATACAGCATCTCTGGATAGAATGAGATGCCTCATTTATTTATTATTTTTACTATGGTTGTGCCTGAAATTCTCAGCAAAGGCTCACAGCCCCATAGTGCCAAGCTCTAAAAAGATGAGCTATGCATTTTTAAAACTCTCTTTTGCCTGAGAAGCTATCCTCAGAATACCATCTGCATTAAATAGCAGCACCTTGAAATGACAGAAATATTGTCAGCTGTTCCAAATTTTTAAAAAATGTTTTGTGAATCAAAGCTGAAAAATCCCAAGGCTGCAGGAGAAAAAGGCATAAGATTTTCAGAGAGTATATGCAGCTTCCTTTCTTGCCTCCTAATTTTTGAATTTTCAAACCCTCACAAGATGGTGCAAAATTATTAAATTTTCTTTTTTAAAAGACATGTTCAGATTCTCACAGTATCCCTTGACTTAAGGAATGAAGGCATAAAAATATCAAATATCACTAGATTTAAAACAAAACTTTAATACTTGGCAATACAACATACAGTTCTCTGTGGGATTTGATTTTCCTTAGCACTCCATTGACTGGATGGGGTAATGAGCTCTCTTCCTCCTCTTCCTTTATCTCCTGTAAGGGAAAAAAGTGTTTTGATTCTGACCATGAAGAACATGTGTAATCATGGATGAATAAATAATTAAATATGATTATTCCTATGCATAACTTTCATACTGGGCTTCCATCACTGGAGGCACTACAATCATTCTCTTAGATGCAGGGCAACAGAGAAGCTCAACAAGACCCCAGCAGGCAAGCAAGCAGGAACACATCTGCTACTGAGGACAAGTCCTTGTACAAAGTACATTTGTCACATTATGAGCTCTTCTGTGAGAACCAGAGGGAGGATACTGCCTCCAACTTTTTCTTCTCATCCTGGTGTCCAGCTGTGCTCCAGCCAGCCCCCAAAGACAGCTCCTCATTGTTTTGTGCCTTGTACAGCCATCTATGTCAGGACAAAATGGACACTAAAAAGAGTTTCAATCAGGACAGCAAGATTAGGGTCAAAATTACCTCCAAAACTGTCCCCTTTTAGGCTGGCCAAAGCACTGATGAATGTACAACTTGGGAGTTGCCTCAAGCAGGCAGAAATGTGAACTGGGTGATGGAACAGGTGTTTCCAACAGCCAGCACTTCCAGGCAGAAAGGCAACGCAGACATTAGACAATAGCTGAATTTAGCAAGGAATGTGACTTGTTCCCACCCCATGCTGAATGAGTGGCCCAGGGGAAAAGTGATACTTGGAGGACACGAAGAGCAGCACAGTTCTTAGCTCATCCACCACAATAATGGCACTAATTTGTGAATAAGTGAGCGTAAAGCTGATAATAGTTGTCTGTAAAGAATGGTGTACGATGGTAAGATGATATCAGACAACTCTAAGTGACCATGGAGGAATGTATCTAGAAGCCAGAAGACAAAATGAGTGCAGCATGAAGAGGGTGTTGAAATTGAATGGGTGAGAGAGATTGGAACAGCAGTACAAATAATGCATTCCCTCTTTAGAGAAATCCCTCTCAGTACTGTGCTCCTAACTCATAACAACACTGTTCTTCCACATTAGTTTGAGCCGTGTTTTTAACATGTAAAATCAGATTTGGTGGTCAGAAAGGCAAATTTCCCTGACAAAAGTTTAAAAATAGCAAAATGAACTGATTATCTTACTAAAATATGATATCTTCTGTCTTTAATGGCTCAATTACTGCAAAATGCACTTTACTGCAAGACAGAAGGTACTAATGAGTCAAGAAAAATCGCTTGAAAAATGTATCATGGTTTGATTTTCCAACAATAACTGCATTTTATTCATGCATTAGAATCTTGGATCTACTATTTTCTTCGGGTTTTCTTCTATACACATTCCAATGCACCTGACAACTGAAGGAAGAACAGAACTGTCCAGCCATTGTGTGGGCAGATGTTGTGTAAATTTCCACAGGAGATTCTGCCAAGCCTTCCTCTTACACAGACCTCTGACACCTGCATTATTTGGAAGGATTAGTTTCTGTATCATTGAATTTCCCCGAGGGACTGAGGCAAGAAGAGCAACTGAGAACCTGCCTGCAGAGCAATAGTGCAGGGCAGATACAAACACAATTATCTTTCCCTACTTAAGGAAAATGTAGCAGCACCTGGTCCCCAGGAAGGCACAAGTGGTTCACCTCATGCATCTCCTAAAAAAGTGGAGACTAACAGAAGTCTGTTAAGCATCCTGTTCACAGTTATTTCAAAATGCAATAAAATCTAAATGGACTGCAAGAATAGGCTGTGTTGTAATTGCAATTGAATATAACACAAACTGCAAACTTGGCATTTCTGCTGATACAAAAAGCATGTCAGTAATTCCACCGGGCTTACATGTACACAGTGTTTAACATCTCAGTAGCATGTTCTTTAGGATGCCTGTGACACCTGCAGAGAAATTACATCAAATCTGCAGCAGCAGTATTACGTAATGCACCAGAGTTCAATGTTCAAAACATCCTGTTCTTTACATAGCCTCCTGTCTTACACAAAAGCAGTTAAAAATAATAGAGCTTGTTCAAGAGCCAGATTTACAAGCTTATGCTCATAGACTCTCAAGGCTCATCTTGCAAGGCAGTTTTGTTTTACCTGTGGGCTGGGAAAGGGGAGGCAGGAGAGGGCACAAAAGGGAGGAAAGATTTGTGAATGGATTGTTTCAAGCTTTCAGGAAAAAGAAAAAAAAAAAAAAAAAAAAAAAAAAGAAGAAATAACTTAAATCACTCTGCATTTATGGAAATTAATTTACTTTTCTGAAAAGTTATATGAAGAAGAAGTGAAGCTTGTAAGAAATGAGTAAGAGAATGAGTATCCTGTAGCTGGAGTGGAGATTGATTAAAGTCATGGGATATTTATATTTGTAGTTTGAAATCTGGAGGTTTGGATCAGCTAATTAGTCAGTTAGATACCATTTGCAAAACTTGGATGTTGATCCTGAAGCATATTTTGAGTTCATCAATCGTTTGGAATGTTTAAAGGAGAGGAAGCTTGGCTCTCCTCTTGAATTTCACACTAGAAGGCTCTAGCTGCCTTCAGTGATGAAAGGAAAAATGAATAGGAGAAAAAAAAAATAAAAAAAAATAAAAAAGGAAGGAATGGTTATGCAGGCTTCTACAGCCTTGCTATGTAACATGTACATTGTAATAACCTCAGTGCTGCTGTTACAAAACTATTTGAATAATCAGCCACTCCTCACTGGCATCTCGGGTTCCTGTTGTTGCTGAGGGAAATCTGAGCAGAACAATGCAATTCACCAGAGCCTTTATGTTCTTGTCACACTCATGAGTCCTAGGACCAATCTTTTTGCAATCAAGACACAAAGCTATAATTGATTGCTTTATTCTTGTTTTCACAAGCTGTTGAGAGCTGTGCTGTTCTTCAGTCTGTTTATGAAACACTCATTTACAAAAAGCAGTGTATTGATAGTATGTTGAACTGGGAATAAAGGGACCTGGCTCAGCGAATCAGTGCAGTCTGCTTCCAGCTCCTGACCTTTGAAGCAATTCTTAGGCACACATTGCATTTACAGTTACCAAGTCTAAAATTTGTAGAGACCTTCATTCTTGTTTAACAAGGTGCTTTGGGATCACAGATTAAAAGCACCTTGAAAAAAACATCAGTGATTTGAACAAAGAAATAACCAGTGCTGCAGAAGGAAGCACCAGGTCACAAACAAACTGAATTTCATACTTCCATTGAAGGGTCTTCAGTTTATACCAGATCAGATTTGAGCCCAGCTATTTTGCCCAAACACCTACATACAATCTATTTGTAATGTATCCCTCATAAAGCCCTTCCTCTTACTTCCTGTGAATGGGAATATTGCAAAACTGCACAGAAGAAGTGGAAGTTTAAAAGCTTTGCAGATACCAGATGGAAAATGTGATAGGAAGCTGAAAAACAAACATTTTGTGTTTTCATATATATTAATTACACTTCAGAAAAGTTAACTTCCACTCATATCTTTCCCATTTTTTTACCCAAAACTTTTCATTCTTGTTTTGAGTTATACATTGCAAGGGCTTCTACCAATAAAAATAGTAAGAGTCTGGTGTATGTTTTATTATCAAAGGCATCAAAAAGTCTTCTTTTATGTAGAGGAAATAGGCCAGAATCAATAGAGATATAACCTGTTGCCTTTATTAAATCACTGCAACAAGACTTCTCATTTGACTGTTACCAAAGTGCAGTCCCCTTAACTGAGATTCTCTGGGTGATTTTACCAAGGTTTTCTCTGCAGGAAATAGCAGACAAACTCCAGATCTCTGAAAGAATGACAAACAGAATGAAATACAGGGTCTCCCACAAGAATGCCAACGACTTCATCTCTTATGGACCTGGGAAAGACCAAACAAAATTTACACATGGCCCAAACCCAGACTGGGGTCTGGCATTTGAATCATCCTGGAGTATTTTCAATCCATCTCATTCTGCCCTACGATCTGCTTCCTTTTTTTAAAGCCATTTAAGCTCAAAACATCTTACTTACACTGTTATATCAGCTCATTTTGAAATTCTTAGCATCCACCAGCACATCTAAAAACCAGAATATTTATTTTACATAGTAAATGTGAAATAAAAATTTGAACATTTTAAGTCCATAACATCAAATTATTCTGTATTATTTGTCTTTTGTGTTTACTGGCCATTAAAGATCAGTGTTTCCCTGTAAGTCCTTGCTGATGAACACATTCCTAGGAATGCCTAATTTGTGAAGAGATTTACACTGTGCAAACATTATCTACAGAGAGCACTTGGTTCTCTGTAAATCAATTAGATATGCCTTTTCAGGCACATGTCTGTTGGAGGCTGACAGAAGAGGGCTTTCTTTTTTACCTGAAATGGGGATTCCAAAACCACATCACCTCTGAGAAGCCACAGGGTGGCTTGGAAATGAAATGGTCCTGCAAGGGCAGCCTCCTGTATAATTGAAATGCAATTTAAGGGGTTTTCAGAGGAATTTCTCCAACTCTTGAGGAGGCAGATCAGCAATCTGACCTCCAGTAAAGGCAATAGAAGGAAGCTCCCTTTGAAAGATAGAGGAAACTTTTTTTCTTTGAAAAGCATTCCTAGGGGACATCTGCTGATACAGTACAGACCTATCTCCTGAGGTCCAGACAAGTCTGTGTTACTGATTGTACCAATACACCTCATGTGGTCCTCCCTGCCTTTATCTAAGGGTGGGAAAAGCCAAGGAGAGCAAGTGACAAACAAAACAGAACCCTACCTAACAGAGACGTTTCTCACTGGAAGTGTTCTAAGAGAAATCTCCCTGCATATATATGAAGTTTAGGAATTTTACCTGTTTATTGGTCTCTGGAAACCACAAGGCTGTCAACAAAAAACCCTGGCAAAATATGTATATAAATCTATAAACTTGTTGGATACATGTACAAGCAGATAATTGTATTTGCAATAATGCATTGTGTGTGCAAAATGAGCATCTGTACCTAAAGCTATATATGACTTCATGATGTTCAACAAAGGCAAATTCTAAGTCCTACATCTGGGATAGTCTAGAGAGCAACTGACTGGAAAGCAGCTTTGCAAAAAAAGGACCCAGGGCTCCTGGAGGAAGAGCTGAACATGAATCATCAGTGCATCTTTGCAGCATTAAAAGCCAACCTCATACTGGGCTGTTTTATTAAGAAAATAACCAGCAAGTCAAGGAAGTGATTATTCCCCTCTATTCAGCACTTGTGAGACCGCATCTGGAGTGCTGTATCCAATTTTGGGACACGACAAACTGGAGTAAGTGAAGCTGAGGGCCACCAAGGTGGACCAAGGGCTGGAGTACGTGACTCGAGAGAGGACAGCTCAGCAAGCTGGTTCATTTGGCCTGGAAAAGGAAGAGCTGAAGGAGAGGGTCTCAGCACCATTGTCACAACCTGAATTATTCAACAAGCTCCTGTTAGTACACAAAACTTCCTGTTGCTGTGGCTAGCCTGCCTTCCATCTGACATCAGAAACAAAGTGCATTCTCTGTGACTATGCAATTTGTGGGACAAAGTGACCCACTGCTGGGGCAGAGTCAGACTAAAGAAGACCTTTATGCCAGCCAGGATGCCTCAAGCAAGCTAGAGCAGTGCAATAAAATAACCAAACCCACCCAAACTGCAGTAAAAATTCCCATGACTCAACCGCCTCCGTAGCCTGTCAGCTCCACAGCCCTAACACCAGAGCCCAAGCTGACAGATCCTTCAGTTCAAACTTTGTGGTTATACAGGCCCCCTCCAAGCCCAAAGCCCAAATCCATGAATCCTGCTTTAATCTGCTCCTGAGAATGTGTGTGTTTTTTGGTCAGAATTTTGGTTGTCTATATTTGGAAGGTCTCACCCACAGGCTTGAGCTGACAGAAGGAAGCCAAAGAAAATTCAAGATGTAGTGGTTACCAAAGTTGAAATCCTCCCTCAATGTGACTGTTCCATATGTATTTGTACACTGTTTATGTGCCTACCAAACCTCCAGGAACTCAGTCTTCTCCTTAGTTCATTTATAGGAAGGAGATGAGAAAAAGTTCATTTCTACAGAATTCCCCAGATAGCATCTACTGCTGAATGCATCATTAATAAAGGATTTTTCTATTTATTTGTTTCACCCAGAGCAGCTGGTCAGTCATGTCTCTCTGGGGCATGTCAACTAATACTTATTATTTCATAAGTTGAGCATTTTTGAATAATACTGTCTTGTCCCTTCCGTTTGTATTCCATTACATGTGAGTAAGGAATTATGTTTACATTATATTGTAGAAACTTAAGGGAAGATATTTATGAAACATGAAAGGATTGAGCAGAACTGATGGTTATAAAATCCTGATAAACTTTTGTATGAGAGATTATATTTAATACTGGTAAAGGAGCAGGCTAAGAGTAAATCTGAATCATGCTCATGTGAAGTAATAATAATGAAAGACAACCAAGGAAAATTTATTAAAAGCAACAATTAGGTTTTTCTCCCAGTGCAAATCTCAGAGTGCTAGAGTGCCACTGAACTCAGTGAGAGTCTATTATTGATTTCAGTGAGAAATGCTGGCCCACTACCCTCATTGTCACACTTGGAGAAACTGAGACACAGAAACATTGAGCTGCAGGATATCAGCCAGCAAATGGCAGAGCTGGGAACACTACCCAGCTCCCTTGGAGGCAAATCAATGCATCATCCACTGCTCCACCTCCTCATATTAGAAGGCAGCAGCACAGCACAAATTTCAGGGATTTTGTTTGATGAGAATGGAAGATGGAAAGATCTGGAGGCTGTCAATAAAGCAGAAGAATGCTGGGCTTGTTTGACTTCCTGTCCATGGACATGTCTTTGCTTTGCAGACTATAAAGGGAAGAGTCAGAGAATAAGGAAGGATCCCATGAAGAAAATACATTACCCAATTTAATTTAAAAATAACATATAGCAATGCAGATTCTGTGCATTGAGTCAGAAGTCAAGTTTGCAAATGTGATTTAAACACTGCTTCTGCTGAAGTGGTTAAATCAACTAGTTGGTTGATGTAAAAGGAGTACAAAGCAGGGGTCTTACTTTAATATCAGATGTCTACCAATCCTGTTTTTCACACATTACTTCTCCTCAGTTTGAAACAGGTGATATCAAGCTCTTTAATACAAGACATGACTTGTAGCATGATTATTTATGTCTTACCACTGTATGGATGGCATCTCACTTTGCTCCTGAGACAGATGCACAAACTTTTTAGCTCATTCCAACAAGGATATTGCAACCATTTAAAATTATGAATATCAATCTGTTTTCATGGCAAATACTGTTTGATAATTTCCTCTCACCAGGGTCACTGCTGCACATGATTTCTTATTCACCTCGTGTTCTAGGAGGGATGGGACAGGAATAAAAGACACCAGCTTTCCCCTGTCCTGCTGAATGGTTTTGTCCCCAGTACCCAGAATGTGAGTACACAGGCTGAAAAAACACTCATAGTGGAGAAAATGCCCAGTCCCTGGTAGGGGTCCCCTCCCTTTGGCCAGCTGGCCATGCTCTGGTGGGGTCCCCACGTGGCTGATGGCTCTGCTCACTTACTTGTGACTACCTGTGCTGCACATATTTTCCACAAGGTCTCCAATCACTTCAGAGCAATAACTGCTACATATTATTATAGTGCTGGTTTTGAGAGGAGGAAGAGAGCAGTTGTAACCAAGGCATTTGAGATGGTTGCTGATTTCAAGTGATTTAAATTGGAAGATATGGTAAATCTTTAATATGTTACCACATGTGAATGGCAGAACAGCAAAAATATTATAGGATTCATATCTTACAGTTCAGCAGCCTTTCAGATAGGTCAAACCATGATCCAGGGACAGAAAATTCCTGCTCTTCAATTTACTTTAAGCCTTCTGACTTTGTTGATTTAACACAAACATAATCAACTTCATGACTGTTAATGGGAAATAAGTTTTACTGACAGTTCAGACTATGAACATTTCAAACATTCCTCTGATTTTTATATTTGAAATCTTGTATATAAACTTGTAACTTTGAAATTCCAATCCTTCAGCAAACACTTTCTTCTTAATGACATTTTACTCACTGTTTGCACCTACCAGGAGTTTCACTTCTGGACTGGATTTGGCTTTATTGTTTTGTTGGTTTTTTTAAAAAAAAAAAACCTTGCTATTCTGCAGCTGTGTAATATATGACAATAGAGGGTGATAAACACTGCACAGCTGAAGCTGAAAACAAGTTAAGTTAATGGAATGAGGGGAAGGTGATGACACTTTTTTTTAACACAGAAAGTCATGAGATATATTAAACAATATGTTTTACACGCACACACAAAAAAGAAATCCTTCATTTTTCCCTAAAGAATCTCTGGTGGAAAATTAATTCCCACTGGAGAACATACACACAAAAAAGAATTCCTAACCTCTATTTAATGACTTCATGAATTCATACAAAGTGGGATAACATTTATGTTTCTAAAATCCTTATGAAGTAGCAGTCTTCCATTCTGCTGCTAAAATCCTCTCTATTCCTGGTGGCTGCTGGGAATTAAAGAGTTAAAATGGAGACCACTGGAAAAGAGCAAAGCATATGTTATATGCAGCACATTACTTTCTCACTGGGCTTCCCATGGGCCAGTGAAGTTTGGGAACCACTTCTGTAAAGGAAATGTATATGGTGTCAAATTATTGACAGTCCTGTGTGTCAGCTCCATCTCTGCAACTGATTAGCCCCAGAATGACTTTGGCCTCACATAGTTTCTTACAAACATTATTTAGTCAGGCTTCAAAACCTAAGTAGGCAACACTGTTATTCCCAGTTTACAGATGATTCCTAAGTGCAACAGGGTTAAAAGCTACTGAGAGGGGACACATTAAAGGAGCATTGGGAGCTGGAATAAAATTCAGTTTCTCAACCCTTGCCCATCTAACCATAATGTCCACAGTCTAAACCACTTAGATTAAAAAATCAAAATAAAAAATAAGCTCCTTCTCTGAAACCGTGTCTCCTGAAGCCATTTCTGATGCCTAAGTAAGCATTGTAATTTTTAGAGCTACTGTGCACCTGCAGCTTCCAAATAGTTTCCAAAGGTCACCTACTTATCCTAATTTTTCCAAGCCTCAGCTTCTTAAATCTTTCAAAATATGGAAAGAATAGCAATCTGTCTCCCAGTCTTCCTGCCCACTTAGGTCAATAAGAGATTTTTCTTTGACTCCAGTAGCTGTAAGACTTCCCTCCCATATTTTTTTCCTTCGGTTTTGGAGAGCAATTGTCTCAGGGTGGACAAATGTCTGCTTCAAGAGAAACTGTTGTGCTGAGAATCACTATCTAATCATTACCACCCATGCACCACACAATGCAAACTGTAAAAAATGACAAGCAAATGAAACAGCATAAAACTAAAGAAAAAGAAAACAGCACAATCACCCTAGCAGCAATGGCTGGAAATCCATCCTGGAAGCTTTAACTGCTCCTGTGGCACAGAAGCTGGGAGGGATTGTTCTGTGCCACGATGGCATTGACCAACAACCCATTCTGCTAAAACTAACAGAGCTGGCTAAACTGTCCTGCCTTCTGTTCTCTTTTAATTGATTGTTTAGTTTAAAGAGAGGATAAAAAAGGCTGTCTGGGATTCAAGCTCAATTCCCTGCTGCTATGGCAGAAAAAAAGTACTGATCAGAATATTTCTCTGCAGAATGAAATGTGCATCTCCTGGGCTTTTTGCAATAGCAAAACAAGTTTACATTTCTGTCTCTAATATGATTCTGTCCTCTCAGTCATTAACAGTTCCTTGATCCCTTCTCTTATTCCTGCCCCTTTTATCTTAATTATTGAAACTTGTAATATAAACAGCATTTCTTCACCTACTGTCTTTTTGAATTGTTGATTGTTGGGAAAATGGCACCAGCTCACTGGTGTTCCAGGGCATTTCCTCTGCACAGCAGTGTTGTGTCATTCACATGTGGTGCTGTCAGACACCAGCTGTCATTCAGGGCCATCAGGGGCAGCTTTGGGAGCCAGACCCTGGGTCAGTGTAGATGAGCACAGCACAGTGTGACCTCAGCAGCGTTGGGCAGACTGGCACACAGCTGAGGATCTGGCCATGTGACTCTTTCCAGCTAAAATTACATTCTTCCCCCACCACACACTGGAAAATTAGAGACTGCAGATCTTTCTAAACATGCTTATGGATGTAGAAAACCCTTTCATAAGGCAGGGAGGGCAGAGGAGGAGAGGTTTCTTCTGAAAGGCAGCATGGGACAGGACTGGAGGTGCCAGCACTCTGTCCCCTCGTTGTCACATTCCTTCCCCAGGCCTGGAGATGAGGCAGAGTGAGAGCCACAGTGGCTGGGAAGGACTGCACTGCTGAACAGGGATGGGAAAGGGAATGTGGTTTCCTGAAAGGCTTCCAGCAGAACATGGGAATGGAATGCTTGGGAGAGACGTGGAGCTGGAAGCACTTCCCTTCTGAGAAACACTTCCAATCTGCTCCCAGGGCCAAATGCAACACCAGCTCTGACATTATTGTTACAAAGGGGGGAAAAGTCATTCTTTGAGCTTGCTGCTGTGATTTCTCCACTCTGAAACCACACCTTCTCTGAGACCTGGAAGTCACGTGGTGTAGCATCCAAGCCAGCTCACAAGGGATGCTTCCTGGGCTCATCCCTACCAGCACTTATCACCAAGTCTTACTGAAGGTGCCAGGAATGCTTCTGGCAACCAAGAAAATTAACTTCTATTTATGCTTTTCTGCTTAGGTCCCTCCCTTGATTTATGTGGAATACATTGACACAAATTTTCTGCAATACTTGCTTTTTCCTACTGTCAGTCATGAGCCAATATCTAGACATGAGGGAAAATTCTGCATGAAAAACATCTATTTTGCCATGTGATGTAGCAAATTTTTGTAGAATCCTGCTACAGTGTCAGATACTCTCCCTTTCCCCACTTCCTACACTATATTGCACCAAAAAAATAAAATAAACTATTAGAAGCATCTCCCTAAACAAGGTGACAGGAGAACACACAAGAGAATATACTAATGGACTTGTGCTAAATACTCAGACTATCGCTAAAAGGGTTAGGAAATAACCTTTGAAGGAAGAAATGAAAAAGCAAAATCTGCAGGGACCCAGTTTCTGGTTTACCATCCAGGAATCTCCTGGAATATGCACAGAAGAGTTACAAAACAAGTGCTGTTGACAGTGCAAAGGGGGAAGTATCACCATTAGAAACAGTATAAACTGTACTAGGATGAATAATGCTTCTCCTCAGACTTGGAAAAAAATAAGAAAAAAAAAAAAGGGGGGTGGCATTAATTCAGCAGCCTCTGTGTCTAAATAGGTTCTGTTAAATTGGGACCATTTCTGTTTAGATAAGGCCTCAGACTCGCTGACTCTCTGGAACCCCCTCCTAGTCTTACCTCTAACTACTTTTTCCAGCCCATGGCAGGGAAAAATGTACCACAGAAGGCAGAGCCAGACACCAGCAGTATCATGAGAGCCTCAACCAGTGTCTCAGCAAACACTGGGCCAGAATCCACCCCCACACACAGTGAGCAATTCATTTGTTTGGGACTCCTCAAAGAGGCAACTTTTAAGCTGCCAGCTTACTGACACCTGACAGCCATCAGCCTGCAGTGCCTAAATTGCTATAGAACATGAGTCAGTCAAGGAATTACATGATTTTTGGAAAATAATAGTAATTTAGAACATTCTTTTCACATTTCTGTGTATGCATCATTTAATCTCGTGGGTGTTTTGGTTTTGGGGTTTTTTTTATTATTGTCATTTTAACTAAGCATATGAAAGGAATAAGAACACAAAAGTTCTTATCAGTATCAGGAAAAATTTAAAGATTTTTTTTTTACAGGGCTATATCCATATTTTAAGTAAGGACAGGAATCTCTTTTGACTTTTTTTGAGAAAAAGATATTTCTTTTTCTGAGAAAATATAGGCCTAACTATACAGCCCAAAACTGACAGCATAGCTCACTTAAATTTTAAAATATGGGATTACAAAAAGTTGATGGTGAATTTTATTTTATGTTAGAAGTTCAGCTGAGAAAGCTATTTCTGCAGCATTTCTGGGGTTGTAGCTAACTCAAACATCCACACAGTTCACAAACTCATTTCCACTGAATTAATTTTTTTAGGAGATAAATACACTGCACTTTGGATGATGGTTTCTTCTTTCAGTTTGATCCTTTCATTCAAATACAAACAGCAAAGAAATAAAAAATTAATCATAAGATACAGAAAATACTCTCTTAAGCCAAAGAACTCCTAAACTGCAGTAATTTTATGCAAAAGACTGTATAAATATACCTTTGAAGAAACCAAATTTTGCAGTCAGAGGTGGGTGGATATGAAACATCTGAAAGTCTGGCAAAAAAAGAAAAAGGAAAAAAAAAAAAAAAAAAAAAAAAAAAAAAAAAAAAAAAAAGCCTAACCTTAAGGATGGCTAAAGTCACTGGAACCCTTCTTGCTGATGTGAAGTACACCAGGCTGCAGGAGATTCCTTCTGCAAAAGAGCAAGATTGCCAGAATCTGTGTTGATAAATAATTTATTCCTGAACACAGACATGTTTTAGAAACATGGTTTCTAGTTTGCATCCTTCAAGGAAACACATTCAACAAGCACTTTCAGAAGAAGCCCAGCACACACTGGTAAACTGAGGACTCCACAAAAAGTCAGTGTGGACACTGTGTTTGAATGAAGCAGGAGGAGGAATTTGTGTCACTGGGATCTTTGTGCTCCTCATTCAACACCAGGTTAATAATACACAGACTTGGGCCTGGGAGCAGGATTCCTCCCTCCCAATACAGCACCCTGGGCACTAAGCAACAGACTCACACTGCTCTTTTTCCTCACTTTGCTTTGATGAATCTCATGGTCCTTGCAAGCAGCAAGTGCACCAAATGGTGGCACAAACAATCCCACCTTGCACAGGGAAGAAGCACACTTGGGGGAGAGTCTGAGAGGAGGATTTGATTCCTCTCTCCTCCAAGAGACTAAGGAGAAGACAGAGCCCATGCCTACCCCATCCAGACAAGCACTCTAATCTGCAAGCCTTCCCTCTGGTTACTCTGGGGAAGAGAAGTCACCCACTTGCTTTTGCACACTTCAAAGAGGATGCTGGGCTCTGGATCATGGATGGCTAGATGGAGGAATCTTCCCACAAATCCTGCTGAGGCTTGGCCGGGGCTGTGACTTCAGGCACATCCTAGCTAAAGTTCAGTGCTTCCTCCTGGCTCACTAGACATCTGGCTATTCACAGTGAGGGTTTTCCAGCTCATCCCTGTGAATCACCACTTTTTGGTGTACAGTCTAGTGCACTCAGACTGATGGTTTCCCATCTGGTGAAAAGATTGCTGAGCTCATCAGACACAGCATTACTTAACAGTGCAACAGCTACAAACAAACTGTTCTGGATCAGCAAGCACCTCTTCACATTTGCTGTGCTTTCTGCCTGACTCCTTGTCTGGTGCAGAGGCAGTGGCATGGCATGCTATTGGCATCCTCTGTTTTATTAGTGACGGTCCCCATGTACGTCAACAAGAGATTTTCGTGTCAGGCCGGCACGACACTGACATTCTGAATCACCAGCAGCCCCATCTGGCTCTTGCAGGGTCTCATAAAAGCAGCATGCATGCCCATAAACTCAGAAATGCCATCAGCACCACGGAGGAAGTTCCCACTCAGGCAGAGTTACCTTCATGTCATCTCCAGGGCTGCATTTCCATCAAAGCAGGCTCAACAATTCTGACAGTGCAGCCTGTGCACAAACCAGAGCAAGAGAAAAGAGCACAAGCCATCAATAACCATAAAATGCAAGATTAGGTGACCAAGCAGCAACTAACTCATCCATGTTTAGAAATTATTGTCATCCACTTTGATTCTGTGCTTGAATATTTCCTAAAGTCCTCTATTATTCTACTTCAGCTCCCATCACACTTTCCAGCAAATACTCCACAGAGACCTCACTGTTCTCCATTCCTGAGCTTGACACTATGTCCCATGGTGAATTAATGTGGAGTCCCTGTTGGGCATGCTGGGCTTGCCACTCCAAAGAAGAAAAAAGGAGATGAGAGAATGCAGCCACCAAACCTAGCAGAATTATGGCTGAAATCATTCTGAAATGTTCTTATTGCCTCCACTGCTCCCAAGTCTCCCCATCCTCTGCTGTCATTTTCTCCTCTCTTTTAAAAGAGGAAATGGATGCTAAATCAGCAAGCTAGGTTTGCTCTTTAACATAACAATTACTAACAATATACCTTTTCCCCTTTGTTATAAATTACTTTAGTGTGTAATTCAGCCAAATGAGAAGACAGGCACCACTTATACACACTGACTCCATCCTTTTGTGTAAGGCTAGGACTGGCTGCATTCACCAGCAGAGAGATCTGCAAAACAACAGCTATTTCCTTCTTCTCTAGAGGCATTCATAGCTCTCCTTCAACTACTACCTCTCTTCATCCCCAGGAAATGAACTGTTGCATACAGAAAAAGAATGAGACTTATGTTGTCAGGCAGCTCACATAAGAGAGGGGAGTAAACACCTGCCTGCATAGGCTTCATTTTTCTTAACATCTTCATGGAAAAGAGTTGTTCTTTCCCAAAAACTCTGTATTGTGTTACACATCAGGCCCTATAGGTTTTTACCTTGTTTCTTTAATGTGTTCCCAAAGGCTTGGATGTTCTCTCCCTGTAAGAATCCTACAGAGACAGACAGGATCAGGGGGGCTCACCAAGACCCATGCACATGGCAAAGCCCAGGTAGAGACGGACAGCAGTGGAGAACTTCCTCAGACCATTATGTGTGCATATGCAGGGGAGATAGAGACTGAAGACATCACCAATGGAATTCACACAAAGCACTGGACGTGGGAAACAGCCTTCCAGTCCACCCTGGCCTGCCTTGCAGCCAGGCAGCTCACAACTGCTTACACCACTAAAATCCTGGTATGTCAGCTTTGCAGAAGATAGGAAACATCAAGAGAAATCTCTTTGGTCATGTGTCTGCATAGATGTCTTGTCAAATCTCTGTGTCAACAGCATCTGTCTTTAAGTCTTGCACAACTCTTTGTCAGTCCTGGGAAACCTCTAAACTAAAAGCAAGGAGTGACCATCCAGCTGTGGGGCAGATGACCTAGAGGGAAAAGCACAGAGGTTCCCCTGAAGTCACCCCCTGGCAGAAGAAAAATGAAAAAGGGATGCCCTACTGTGTCCTGCCTTGTGGGGACTCATTTGCTCCCAAACCTCATGCAGAGGAGCCACCATGGGGGCTGTGGTTTTGCCTGCAGGACACAGAAGAAACCTCAGAAGCACCGTGGGGACTTTGCCACAAGGCACAACACTGATCTTCAGCTCCTGCCAGCCCTCCCAGCTTTGTCACCCCAAATCTGATAGTTTGGAACTTGCCAGCAGGCTGAAATGTGAATTTCACTCAGCCTAAGGACACCAAGTCTTGGCCCTAACCAACACTGTGATAATGATCTATAAGAGCTAAAGAACTATTTATACAAATTAGGAATATTTAGGGCATAATTACCCACTTGGAATAGATCATGAGAGTGTGTTTTTCTGAGGACTCAGGTCTTGGGTGAATCACACATGCTGCAGACACTGGGGTGTCCCTGGCTTGTTCAGATTTCAGGTCCTACGCTTCCAAGTCAAAACTCAGTCAAATGTAAAGATCATTGTTACTCACAGTTCACTTGAGAGAACAAGTCTGAGGTTCACAGCTGACCACATTTTCTTCACAAGCATACTGTGTAATTTTAACTCCCTCTTGACTTACTCTGTTGCAGATCTATTATTAAAAAATGAATGTTCATTATTAAGAGATTTCTTACAGCATTAAACATTGACAACTAGTTCCACAATTGATTTGATCAGTGTAGCTGCACTGAAGTCCTTGAATGATCAGTAAGTTGCACCAATGGACAGGTAGACTTGTACTTACAGTGTCAAGATATTTGAAAAGCTTTATTTTATTTTTATTTCTCTCCAGCTGAACTAGTGTGAGAAGAGAGAAGTGTCATTGCTCTTGGCTAGACTTTCAGCTTTGTATTTGTTTTCATGAAGCTTCCAGTCAAGTTTTTGCAAACTCAGACATTTAGTTACTGTGGTTTCAATACACACCTCAGCCTATAGATAATTAGCTGAAGAAACCACCAATTCCAATTCTCTGGTAGCTCACCTATCATCACTAGTGTAAACCAACCAGCCTTTCCTCCACCAGCAGCCTAAATTCCCCAGAGCGCTGTTTCCAGATGGAGAAATTGCCTTCACAGACACCTGTTACATCTCATAATATCAGATAGCACAACGTCTGTAATTCCACCTCAGACTCATCCTACAACTTTGTGACTCACACTGCATGTTTCATGTACCCAGTGAACTAAAGCAAACAAACAGGAACTATTTGTATTCTTCTTACTTATGCCAGGGCTTATAATGAAGCCCTTTGAAAACACTTCCGAGCAGGTAGCAGCTGGCACACAGGTTTTGCCAAGGGTTTAGACTAGTCTCTACCTGTTGCAGCTGTTGGGAAATTTCTAGCTGTTGCTAGAAGTGTACTTGTACCTGCATGCTGGGATGGGGAGTGTGAGCAGGTGTTTGCAAACCGCAGTTACATTGCTAACCGTGTCTCAGACTCAAAACCAATCATACCAGCAGTGTCTGCCTCATTATCTTGCTGCAAAGATCCTCACTCAGTTCGTCTTACAGCAGTGATCAGAGCTGCTGTAAGCTGTAAAAGCCTCTCCAGCTAATTTCTGAATACAGCGTGATGCTCCTTACCCTGAAGCCCCTTTAAGATCTGACCTCTCACACTGCTTTTCCTGCTGTCAGCCAGCACAGCAAAAGAAGAGGTGGTATGCAGGCTGAAAAGCCTAGCAGTCCTCAATCAGCCCTTTGTCTCCCATGCTCAGCTCTTTATCCAGGGGCAACAGTCTTTTTCCATTACCAGTAAAAATGAACCCCCCAGTAGGGGTGATGAAGAAACAATAAAACTAATCATTAAGCAGGCCTGCTGAGAAGTGAATTCCAGTCCCAGGTCAGATCTAATTGCATTCTGACACTGAAGTAATGGCCTGGTCATTTATATTAGCAATGTCATGTTTCTTCTTATTTATTTGTCTCCATTCTGCTCTCCATCCCCATAAAGAAAGGAATATAAACATGCAGATTGATGTATATAGAGATCAAAATACACATATTGTCCTATGGTGTGCTTTTCAAATTTTTAAAATACCTTCTCTTTAGCCAAGATCAATTTGGGAAAAACTAAAAAAAAATGTAGCCTTCTGGAAAATGATGAGTAACTTTAAAAGGAAGACTTAGAAAAAATTATGGTGGTGTCATGTCCTATGACCAAGGAAAACCACGTACACTGGGAAGAAAAGATAAATTTAATCCTACATGTAAGGGTACAAGATATATAGGTATAGCTGTGATTTTTGAAACTGAGGAGATTTAGATACCTACTTTTGAGTAATTACAGGGAAAATAGGTAACTTTGGAGTTCAAGTGCACTGCATGCATGCACATGGTGTACACACACACACAAATATATTCCTGAAAATACAACTACTTCTAGGTCTCTTTCCTCCCTTGCCACCTTCCTTCTATAGCTTTTAGCATTAATGATGTTTTGCCCCTGTCTGCATCCTAAGCCTCCTCCCCCACTGCTTTTGCCCAGACCTGCAGTCAGCTCACAGCCTATATGACTTCTTCCTTTGAGAATCTAAACAAGATGGCTTTGCATCTGAGTGAGCACAATGGCCTCTCCTCAAAGCCAACTGCATTTTTCCTATCATTGTTTGCAGGGGAAGAGTCACTGTGCACTCTGCTCAGATATTACAGTCACACAAGCATTATTAGCTCATGGGTTGATTTGCTGTCCTAAGAGGGTTCCTACAGCTAACAAGATCACTTAATCCCTTTCTAGGTCCCTCAGCATTTGTAACAAGTTTTGTAATCGCTTTTTAAATAAAATGTTCTGACCTTGCAAACTCACTTGCAAGCCAGCTCAATCCTCTGGCTTTTTTCCCTCCATATAGCTTTTATGACCTCTCCTATCTGGATAGCAAGCCCTTTCCCAAAGTATCTTAGTCCAATCCTGTTGATGCTATCCAGAGCTAAAAGCCCTCAGCATGTGCTTTGGATCTGGTCCCTACCTGGCTGCTGTGCTCAGAGAGGCGTTGATCAAATCTGGTAACAACAAATCAGGGCCCAGAAAGAGTAGTTGTAGAACCTGGAGTTGTTCCATCTAATTGCAAGCAGGCTTTCACAACTCATTTACTGAAGAAAATTTCCTTATCAGGTGAGGATGTGACTAACTTCCACCCTGATTTCATGCTGTGGTTTTTATCAAAAACACATGAAAATATTTTGTTCTTTATCCATAGAATCAGCTTTCCAAACTTGCTTTATCAAAAGCCTCAGGATGGCACAGTGACAACCTTGCCTAGTATTTGCCATGCACTTCATGTTCTAGGGTTAGCCCTGCTAGTGAAGCAGGCCTGCCTAGGTATGCCACAGTTATATTTTTGTATTAAGCTCCATGCCATGATGAATACACTGCCACCAGTATCCTAGGGAGCCAGTTTAACAACTCATTTATTCCCAGTAATTCCAACCTTGTGAACATTCATCATTGTTAGAACAGGCATGCATTCCCTGTTGCATTTATCTGCCCACACTGGCTCTTTTTAGTAACCTGTGGTGAATCTCCTAAATGTCACCCATGGATGTCAGGCTGAAAACGTCTGTGAAGGTCTGGTACAGTCCAGCCCTCTCTGTGCACATGTGCCAGAAGAGCCAGCCTGGGCTCTGCTTCCACCGCTGCCACTGAATTGCTGGACAAATTCCAACAAATCACATTACTTGTGCCTACATTTCAGCCTTTCTTTGAATACAGGGCTGTTCTCTAATTCTCTAGGGTATTCTGTGGCTTAATAAACTCTTACAGGAGGGGATGGATCAGTGTGCAACAAGGTGGAAAACACTGGGATTTGGATCTAGGACAAGTAACCGACCAAGGATCTAAAATCATGTTAAAAGCTAGAGGGATTTTATTCCCAAGAAGGTGAGCAACCTAGACATTATAGACAGCACAATTAAATGGTAAATATTATTATAGTGATAACTTAGAACTTTTCTTTCCAAGACCGAAAAAAACACATTTTGGTAAACTCCAATTAAGACTCATGAAACTCAACCTCTTTGCAGTGGAGAGGTGTATATGTGTCATGGTGTGCAGCAACATGACTGGACAGATTAGAACAGGAAAGCAAAGGAAATGGCACATCCAACCTGCAAGTTCAGAGGGGATTAGGTACACAAGAAGGATTCCAGGTGGAACCAGGATTAGGGCAACTTGAAGTTGCTTCTGCCAGAGAAATGCTTAAGAACACTTAAGACCAGTAATTGTGAAGAAGGTACTTAATACCTTTTCTGAAAAATACTCCTGCATCAGCAGTGTTCCCTAGTCCTATTGAGCCATGAGCACTGACTCAGGCGAGGATGTGCCACCTCCAGAGGAACTACTGCTGACTGAGCACTCGGGAGCTGCAGCAGCTTCCCCAGCCCTGCCAGGACACCAGAACAGCACCAGGCAGCCACAGCCTCTTGCACAAGGCACTTCACAGCATCCTCTCTCCCTTCTCAATACCAAACTGCCTGGAAAATTCTTCTTCCACAGTCCCACATATCTCAAAACATGAGCAGAGGAATTTAACTGCAAGAAGGCTCCATTACTCTGATACCCATAAATTGCTATTTCATTTTATACTTTGCATAAGTAAACTAAATTAATTTTCACCAATCATTTTCCCTTAATCTCCATGCTCTTCCCGAATCTTGGTTAAAATATTTAAAATTTTTAATACGCTTAGTTTTTCAGATTTTGACTGTTTTTTTCCTAAAATACCTATTCCTTTATGCTCTTTATTTTTCTTCCTCTAAATTACAGTTTTGCACCAGAAATTGCTTGGTTTTACACAAAACACACCACTTAAAGTGACTATATATTATGTATCATAAATAAATGAAAAACTGTGATTTTGTTAGATTTTTTTTTAAGCATATAACACAATATCAATATGCCCTGGTACGAAAATTTCAAACACCCCCAAACCCAAGGCTACTTAGATACTCAAGGCTACTTCAACTTAACTCTTTCAGGTCTTTATCCAAAGCTGCTTGAACACAGAGAGAATCCATTCCTTGACTTTTATTGCTCTTCTCCCATACCTTTAAAGGTAGCACTAGACCATCTGGAGATAGAGCTGAGTTTTTACACACAAACCCCCACATTCTGGGAAAGCCTAAGCTTAGGAATGACAACTCCAATACTATCCACAGAAGTGACCCCATGTAGCCAGAAAATATTAGCAATTCCTGATACTGTCTTTCTCTTATCCCAAAGAAAATACTATTGGGAAGAGTTTTTAGGGTGGGAGCATCCACCCTATATTAACATATCAGCATGAATGAGGAAAAGAAAATAAACACATGTGAGGGGGTTGTCCAACACCTTTTGGCCCTCAGTTTAGGGCAGCTGCAATTAAAGGTAGAAGCAATCAGGAGCTTTCTAATAGTTCTGAGAGCAAACCTTCACTTATAAAAGTGTGGTTACAGCCTTCACAGTACTCGAGAACTCTGGTTTGTAGGACCTTATTCCAAGGTTTCATTGTCATTTATGGTTTTTATTAACATCCATATCAGCTTCAGCTCCTTGTCATGGACTGAATTTCCAGAAGCTGCACTTCATAAGGCTTGTTGGAGCCTATTGTACACAAGAAATTACTTGGATAAAAATTGCTGGAGTCAAGACAGAAAAAAAAAAAACCTCCTCTCCTCTTCCATCCTTCAAATGATTTATAGAGACTTAGTGGAAGAGCATATTTTACCAGTAGTTTTCTTACTCAGGAGGATAACTAATTTAATAATCCCATTGAACAAATGACAAGTCTGATTGTCTCTGGGAGAGAAGTGGAGGAACAAAGAAACCTTGTCACACCATGTTTTTTAGGATGATGTTATACAACCCCCACACCCTTGCCAGCAACTTCTCGTGACTCATTCTCCTCTGAAAATGCTGTTATCGATCTCATATTGAGACAATGAAATTTGACTTATTTGGTGTCTGTTTCTGTTCAGTTGGCCTTTCACAGAAGCCAGAAAACATTTATAAAAACTGGAATGTAATAAGAAGATTTGGGGAGAACTTATTATGGGTAAGTATGATAAATAAACAGAGGGCAAAAGTTACTGAGAAACTGAGATTTCTTCCAATTCTTCCTCTTCTGAGGAAGCAGCAGAGACTTTCCATCCTTGGTCAGAGAAAATTTCAGTTTCAGCCTCAGTTTCTTGTTAGGAACCAGCAGCCCAAGGCCATGATGATAGCAAATGCTCCATCACCACCACCTATGGAGCTCCACTGGGGATGCCAACACAGAAAACACAAAGCCTTGCACCAGCTAAAGTATTCATGACCACTTCAACCAGTGACTGGAGGTCTGCAGTAATACCTGAACAGGCCATTTAAAAACATGATCTTACTTGGACTGAAGGCAACAGTAACCTGATTGTGCTGTGAAGGCACTTTGGGGATCACCCTTGCTCAAAGAAAAGCCACCAGAAGCATACTCCAAAATGTACTTTGATTGGAGTGAGGAATAATGAAAAAGCAGGTCTTTGAGCCTTGGTGCTCTACCAAGACTTACCAGGAAGCAGGCAATGTGCCCTGTGCTCCTTGCCCAGCTCCAAGCCTTCAGCCTTGCTCCAAAAGACCCAGGTTCCCTTCAGGCCCTTTCCACTGCCAGAGAGAGCTCTTCAAACCCTGCTGGAGCTTGCTCCCTCTCCTGCAGCACCAGGTTATTAAAGAGCCTGTGTTCCTCTGCCTGCCCCCACAAACATAAATCCTTATTTTACATTGCCTCTCCTCTAACGCTGAACATAAAAGAACATACTTTTTATTGAAGTTTTATCTTTGTCTGGGCTTCTAACAACCCACACTGAACACTCTGCTATTATGGCCCCTTCTGGATCTAGAGGTATATAAGCTGTTTGTGCTTGGCTGCATGCATTGGTATTTTTATGTTCTTATGTATCTTTATCTGTACAGTATCTCTGAATATGCTTAAAACTGTTTCAAAAAAACTTCCTAAGACTTAGTTCAAATAGAAGTGTAGAAAAGTGATCTGCTGCACACATATTTCCTCATCACTTGAACTTTCACATGCAGCGAGAGCTGGACTGTTTAATTTTGGCCATTTGTTTCAATTTGGCCGTTGCAGTTTAAAGGCCATGCCCCAGATTTGGCCCTGTGAAGACGTATTTTGCTCCAGTTTAAATAGGTACGAGGCATAGCATTTTCACATCACAGAAATGCTTCTCTCTCTTCTTTTTTTTCTCCTAATGTAAATTTTGCAACGCTAATTCCTTTCATAAGAGACGTAGGGATAAGTGGTAGTTTACAGTTCAACCTTCCCCTGGTGCCCATAAATATTTATTGTTCCTTGCCCTGTTTCAAGGCCCAGATGAAATTCATCTTCCTGGGGGGAGGGAGGGGTGGCGGTGGTGGAAAGGGAAGGGATGTGGAAGGGCGAACATCATCTTTAAAGTATAAATGTGAAGAAAACGAAAACAGATGCGTGGAGAGGAAAAGAGATGCGGTGGGAACACGGCAGGGCTGGAGCGCATTTTCCCTGGGAGACAGACGGCCGTGCCGCGCTCCTCGGGACGGGGCGCGGGCGGAGGGCTCCCTGCGGACACACTCCCGGGGGAACAGGGCATGGGCTGGGAGGGGCGGGATGGAAATGGGAACGGGCCCGCAAGTGCGCCGTCCGCCCTGCGGCCAAACCCCGGCCCTTCAGGCGCGGGGGAAATGCTCGCACCGGGACAGCCGGCGCAGGGCAGCGCGGCCGCGGCAGCGGCAGGACGGGGGAGGACGTGCCGGGAAACTGTAACTCATTGTGGACGGGCCCGCTGGCCGGGTGGCGAGCGCTCGCAGGCCAGCACATCCATCAACCTGCCCCGCGGCCGACAGGCTGGAGCCGGGCTGCTCCGCGCTCCGTGTCGGGAGCGATGCGGCACGACCGCGCCGCGCCGGCACTGCCCGGACAGGCTGCGGGCAGTGCCCGGACAGGCTGCGGACAGTGCCCGGACAGGGCTGCGGGCAGTGCCCGTACAGGCTGCGGGCCGTGCTGCGGGCAGTGCCCGGACAGGGCTGCGGGCAGTGCCCGGACAGTGCCCGGACAGGCTGCGGGCAGTGCCCGGACAGAGCTGCGGGCAGTGCTGCGGGCAGGGCTGCGGGCAGTGCCCGGACAGGCTGCGGGCAGTGCTGCGGTCAGTGCCCGGACAGGCTGCGGACAGTGCCCGGACAGGCGGCGGGCAATGCTGCGGTCAGTGCCCGGACAGGGCTGCGGGCCGGGCTGCGGACAGTGCCCGGACAGGCTGCAGACAGTGCTGCGGGCAGTGCCCGGACAGGCTGCGGACAGTGCCCGGACAGGGCTGCGGGCCGGGCTGCGGGCAGTGCTGCGGACAGGGCTGCGGGCAGTGCTGCGGGCAGTGCCCGGACAGGCTGCGGACAGTGCTGCGGTCAGTGCCCGGACAGGCTGCGGACAGTGCTGCGGGCAGTGCCCGGACAGTGCCCGGACAGGCTGCGGGCAGTGGTGCGGGCAGTGCCCGGACAGGGCTGAGGCCGGGCTGCGGGCAGTGGTGCGGTCACTGCCCGGACAGGCTGCGGACAGTGCTGCGGTCAGTGCCCGGACAGGCTGCGGACAGTGCCCGGACAGGCTGCGGACAGTGCTGCGGTCAGTGCCCGTACAGGCTGCGGACAGTGCTGCGGGCAGTGCCCGGACAGGCTGCGGACAGTGCTGCGGGCAGTGCTGCGGACAGGGCTGCGGGCAGTGCCCGGACAGGCTGCGGGCAGGGCTGCGGACAGTGCTCGGGCCAGCGCTCAGGCCAGTGCTGCGGCCAGTGCTGCGGTCAGTGCCCGGACAGGCTGCGGACAGTGCTCCGGCCAGCGCTCAGGCCAGTGCTCAGGCCAGCGCTGCGGTCAGTGCCCGGACAGGCTGCGGGCAGTGCTCCGGCCAGCGTTCCGGCCAGTGTTCCGGCCAGCGCTCAGGCCAGTGCTCAGGCCAGAGCTGCTGGAAGGCTCCGGCCAGCGCTCCGGCCAGCGCGCCCATCCGCCCGCACCCCGCGCTGCCCGCCGGGCTCCCGCACCCCTGCGGGGATCCCCAGTCTAAATCCCCCCCAATCCCTGCGGCTGCGCTCAAGATCAATTTAATCCCGTGCTGTCCAGCCGCATTAAAGGCCGCGTTTGGTCTCGCATCCCCTCTAAACCAGCCGCAGCTCCGCCGGCTCCAGCAGTCCCCGTGTGTGCGAGGGAAGAGCCGGGCCCTGGGGCTTTCTCAGCGCTTCAAACGGGGCACACAAAATGTTCTCTTCTTGTTGCTGTTTTTCCACTTTATTGTTGAGAAAACTTCCCAGTCTGACCAGTCACAAGACTCTCTGATGGAGGGACCCTCCTCGGGGGCACCAGCTCGAGCTGCTTCTCAGCTGCTGCGCCCTGAATAAATGGCTTTATGGAAATGTACATCTTAGACTTCTGGGGTCAAACTGGTGAGAAGCTCCTTGCTATCCACTGGTGAAGCCGTGGCCTTAGGAGGTGCAGAAAGGCAGAATGCCCGGGCCCTGGGCCAGGCTGCGTTTGCTGCCGGTCCCCACCCCGCTGGGCGCTGGCACGGAGGCGCTGGCGGTGCTGCGGTGCCTGATAGCATCAGCTGAACACCTCCCCATGTCACGGGGCCCTCGCTCACAGCTCCGCTCCACACTTCCTGCACTTCGTCTGCCTCGAGCAGAGCCAGAGCTGCTTTGCTCAGGGGGCGGTGAGAGTGATTCGTGTGATTTCAAAGCTTTTGCTTGAAGGATTTCGGTGTTTCTCTTTTTCAGAGGTTGATTTAAATAGGCATTTTGAAAATATAGGTAATAGCACTTGCTAAATATGTGCAATTTTCTCAACACGGCATACCATTTTTATATGATGCAAACCTATCTCTGACATGTTTTCCGTATAATTTCCAAATTTTCATCTTTTTGTTTTGTTTTGTTGGAGCTCATATGTCTTAACATGGCCACGTAAATTAATAGATTTCTGTGTTATTATTACCTACTACTCAGTAGCATGGCTGTTGTCCTAAAGGAGAAGACACAATGAAACATGAACAGTTCTTTTATCTCTAAGAATTCCAATGCAATTTATAACCTTAAGTCCTTCATTAGGAACACATCAGTACTCAGGAGAGCAGTTAACACAGATTTAGGTATGTTCTCACACCCTTCTGAAATCAAAGGTACTTAAATACAAAGTCAAAATATGGGAGGGGAGCTTTTACAAGAATAAACTTTAAAATATAAACATAGAATCACCAAGGGTGGGAAAATACCTCCAAGATTCCAACCATTAACTCAGCACCACTGTGTTCACCACTAAACCATGTCCCCAGGTGCCACATCCATATGTGTTTGAACACTTCCAGGGATGTGATCCCATAACTTCCCTGGGCAGCCTGGGAAGCAGGCTTGCAGTGCTTGGTGACCCTTTCAGTGTAAACTAACCAAACTGCATTCCTGCAGCTGCAACCTAAAGGATATTTCTGCCTTAGGATTTATAATTCCACCATCACCAAAGTGTTCTTTCGTTTATTATTGGATAAAATAAATATGTAGTGTATTGGGGTGGGGAGGAGAAATTAAATGAGATTCTGTTTTCAAATTAAGTGAGAGGGCAGATTTTAGACGGGCAAATGCAATTATTCAAAGAGGTGTTCTGCTAGGCAAAAAAAAGGATTAATATCCCTATACTTAAAGAAATACACACTCAAGAGTTCAATACAATATTTGTTGACAGTACCATTTTAAGCTCTATCACTCCTGCAATACCAGCTCAGGAGGGCTGGTGCAGACATAATGATTATTTCATTGTGATGTCTGTATCTTGATATAGCATGACAGCAATATCTATTACTAGGATATGAGAAAAGTAAGAACTGCACAAAATCTGATAAATTCACCTCTCAAATTTCAGAAATTATTACTGAAAGCATTTCTTGCAATATTTAAGTGTTTTCCAGGAACCCTCAGCCTCTGATAGCAAGCCAGTCCTGCTCCTGTTCAATGTGTGCTGGATCTGACAGGATAAGATACCAGAATGATTCCCACCACCTCCAGTAGGAAATATGGCATGCACAGTGTGAAAGGGGCTCTCATGTTTATGAATGAGCACACCTTGGCAGAATCAGGCTCACCTCCAGCACTCTGATCTTTCTCCACATGTAATTAGCACTATCAGCCTGGCATTTTCCTAAATGATACCTTTGCATTTTGAGGACTGCATTTCTTATCCTCAGCATTCATGCACATGGAGGAGCTACAGCTATTAGGGGCTGATTTTAAAGGATCTTTGTTCCAGCCAGCAAGGGCAACTGTTTCTGCAGTGAGGCAGGTGGGAAACCAGTGGAGGAATTAGCTTTAGAGTGGTGTCATTCCAGTTTGTAGTGTAGCTGCTGCATTCTTAAGAAATAACATCAGGCTTTCCCTGGTGTCTGGAAAACATCATTTGCTGTGCAGGTACTCTGTCAGCTGTTGCAGGACAAAGGACACTAGTGAAAGATTACATATGATGTGTCATGCTGAAAGACTACTGTTCCATCAAACTTTTCCACTTTCAGCAGTACATAGTGCTAGAAAAAAACAAAACTACCAAAAATACCTTGAAAATATGAAAACAAAAAAGAGTATGACTCTCACCAATGCAACATTCTCACCAATGCAGCAAGTCTGCTAAAATTTACAGAAAGACTGAAGTACTATACAGAGAAATTAATCCTGCATTAATTCTCAAAGGTGGCCATGCATGTGACAACTTTGTCAAATTCATTGTTGACTAAAAGAAAGTTTAATACCTTTTAGAAGGGAAACATGGTTTCCTCAGAAAATCTCTTAAAAAAACTGTTGAGATTGCTGGTTTAAAGTGAACCTATTAAAAGATGAGTATAGGCAAGTCTTAAAAAATATTTAGGGATTAAAAATACTTTACTGAAATGCCAGCAGTCACACAGCAGTATTTATGCTAGGTGGCTGCCCTTTATTAAATGGTACAGATTCAAAGGGATTCAGCTAGTCAGATAACATTCAAATTATAATTGAATCCAAGCCAGAAATTCTAGATCCAGATACTCACTTAGATATTTATGGAAACCAAATCCAAATGTAACATGGTTTCATAGCTAACAAAGAATAACAAGTAGCTGTTGCTAGTTACTGGACCTGTCATACATTATTAATTGTGGATCATCCTTGCCAACTCTCATGGCTGTTCTGTGCTCAGCTCTTACAATAATCAGTATTTTTCCTGAAGTACTTGTTCCTGGAGACTTATGAATATATACAAATCTCATCTTTCTGTCTGTATTCTTTTAGCATGTCCTAACAAATTCTCACAATAAAGTATTACATCTCATGTGTACAGAGAAGGACCTTGTCTTACTTCTTTTATAGTCTGCAGAGGAATTCCAGGTTTATTTTCATCCAACTTCTGGCATATTACCTGGGCCTGCACTGCAATAGGTGTTACATGAGGAGTCACAACCCAAACTGATCAAGATACTGCATCTTAATAAGCTATTATCTGTTAAGTAAGTGATGGTAACTGGCTGGGGAAGTGCTCTTACCATGTCCAAATGGCGAGGTGCTTCTAAATTAAAGTGCCTGTTCTGCACTGACTGTTCTGACATCAAGAATGCCCCACACTCAGGAGCCAAAGGGAATCATAATCACAGCAGAATTAACAGCAGAATCCCAATCTGTTCTGAATCTATATTTTTAGTCTTTAATTTAGCAGATAAATGCTCTGTAATCTAAATGAAGTACACAATAAAGTACACCTGGCTTCTGACCATGTAGAGAAAACCCTACAAATACTGGTTCCCTGGATCCACATCCATTCAGTAAGGCAGAAAAAAGCCCATTGTAACAGGAGATTGCCACAGGATCCGTATCTCCAGCTTTGCAAATGAACATGCCTTGATGTTTAATTTTCCGTGAGTTCCTCTGCATTTAGGTACCAGCAGGAGACCATTACACTGTGACAGCACTCAGTTCTGATGACATTATCTTAAACTTTTCCCAGTTGTCCGTCCTCACCCCCGTTGTGCTGCCCTCATCTATTAACATTCCACTGACAACAATGGAAGATGTTAGAGCCCAGCTCACTAAGCCAGCAGCCAGGCTGGGCTGCTTTCACCTGGACACACGTTTGGCAGCAGCCACAGAGTTAATTAGCTGGATGACACTGTGCCAGCTCCTCACAAGACTCCTCTGAGATGCTTCGCATTTGTAATTCATGGATTCGTAGATTTTTATGGCCAGAAAAAATCATGAGGTCACCAGGCTCTCCTCCTCTGTTACAAAGGCCATACAATTGCATTCACTTACTCCTGTTGTTAACCCAATTACTTGTGTTTCACTGTCTTCCAAAAAAGACATCCAAAGACTTCAAAAGATAGCTAACCCACTTCTCCCTTGGAAGTTTATCCCTCCAGCTAATCACCCTAAGTATTACACAACTAATATAGGCTTGGGACTAATAAAGCTTAGTCCCCTATGGGTTCGTGTTTCATGGTTGATTGACTTCGATGCCTAACAAGCTGTGAGCTCTGATTAAAGTTTCTTCCCAGACACAGAATATTTTTAAGGTCTTCTCCCCAAGTCCTTGTGGATTCTCTGGGTGCTGCTGGTGTGACAGCTCACATTATGGCCCTGACAGAAGTTCAGATCACTATAGATCTCTCTGTCAGTATTGCTCAAAGAGAGGTTTCACCTATCCTTGACCAATATATCCTTGTATATATTTCATGAAAGCTGTAGAAACATAATTGCTCTTTAGACTTCCACCAAGAGTGATTGCAGAGAAACGTTCAAAAGTTACTGGAGGCACCTGTACAAATACATGCATGCACAGACACACATGACATTGTTACTTGCATTTCTTTTTTTTTTTCTAAATAATTCTGCCTTATTTCTTTTAAATCGTTTGTTGCTGTTTTCCACATTATGTTTTTCTTTTCCTTCTCAGTATGACTTTCATCTCCAAATCACTGTGCCCCTTAGCACACAGAATCTGCTCTGAACTCAAAGCATAATGCACTCGGTATTCTTTTTAATATGATGAACATCTTGAGTTACTTCTCTTTCTTAACCTATTGAGGCTTTTTTTCACAGGTTGGAACAACTTTTATTTCTCTTTTCTGTACTCTTGCAATTTTTTTCCCAATACAGACATTATGATATGAAGACAGGCCCATATGCCCTACTGTTTTTCTGTATTTTTCCAAGCATCTGAGCTGGTGCAATAAACAAAAATGCATCCCTTGCTACAAATCTTTCTCATATCCTTAGATCACTGTAGTTACAACAACATTGCTAAGAGACAGGAACAGTATGCAGTGTTTTCAGTGTTAATCTCCCCAGTGTCAGATAGAGGTAAAAACACCTCCTTATGCTGCTCACAACTCCCCTTCTTATATATCAAAGGACCACATCAGTCTTTTCCCAGAACATCTCACTGGGAACTCATGTTGAGTGACTTGTCTTCTTTGACCTCTAAATCCTTTCCAGAGCTCTCTAAGACACAGTATTCCTATTGTTCAGAAAGGAACTGCTAATGTTCCCCCCAAATACTATACACATTACACTAGAAGAAAAGTTTGTTGCAAACAATTGTTTTGGACAGCAAAATGGGTCCATAGCCAAGTTTTCCAAAATCAGTGTAAGAAATATCTAACAGAAAAATTTTAAAATTGGGAAGATTGAAACATGCTATACTAATCTTAATATGTCAAAATACCTGTTTTGATATTGTGGGAGAGATAGAGTAGAAATGGGAATTCACATGCCAATTTTGATGATTTATATTTTGGGGAAAAGAACAGAAAAAATAGTTGTAAAGGCAGGATTTTTTTAGTAGTAGTGGTAATCAAGCCTTGTGTGTTCTGAAACTAGTGAACTGAAATGGTATCAAAAATCAGAGGCTGTTTTGAAAAATAAAGGGTTTGGCTTTCCTTTCAGGATTTATGATAGTAAAAGTGAATTTATATCTCAGAGAGATGTTGAGACACTCCAATTAACTGCTTTGACAGTCTTCAAGAAAAACAGATCTATAACCACTGAAACCACATTTAAATATTTTTTGTTTTGCATATTACTGAACTAAATTATCTTTTTCAGAATTATTTTTATTAATCAGCTTCATCTCACCTAACCACTCTCAGTTTTGCTAATTTAAAAAAAATGTCAGCTGTTGGACACTATGGTCTTTTCATCTACAATGAAATCTAAAAAAGACTGAGGAGAAAACTAGTAATTTTCTTGGGGGAAAACGATGGCTAACTTCCATTGGGCCATCTGACAAGAAAATAGCAGTAAGTGATGTTGATTTTGGTGATTACATACCAGTTCCTGAGACAGCCATCCTGCTTGTGGACCAGCTCCCTGAAGAGCTGTCTGTCTCCAGGAAAGGACTGAAAGTGCTCAGCCCCTGTCAGATAAGAAGGAACTTGCTATGCCAAATCCTACCTTTGAGGAAATATTTCAGAGAAAAACCTCTGAACACAAAATACAGTTAAATAGCTTTTAGAGACAGTTCTGTCTCTCATACCATATTTATCAAAGATATAGATGAATTGTAAAAAAATAATTATAAGGTGGTGGTTTAGAAAAGTTCTTGTAGAAAAGGAGTGTTGATCAGCTTGCTTTCAAGCATGCAGACAAGATAATAATAATTTTGCATTTAATCTTTGTTGCAGTAGTAGCAATAGAACAGTAGCACAATGCACTAAAGATTTTATTTTTCTTTATACCTTGTTGAAGTATATGCAGATATCCTTCAAGGAAAATGAGAATCAAGCCTTTTAATTGTGAGGAATTACTGGCTATTCTCTGTTCTGATGAGTTTAATGGTTGCAGAGTTCTGACTCTGCAAACTCTAACTCATAGAAATTACATATCTGCATGAAGTTACTTTCATTACCTAAATCCAATATTGGCTTGTTTTTACAGTTTTTAATAGTAAAAGACAAGCCTAAGGAAAAAAAAAGTTAGAAAAAGTCTAAACCTGAGGCAATACATAAATCTGCTGATACTGCAAAGTCAGCACTCAGTGCATCCATGAAAGAAGGAAGCCAAGGGAGGCAAACTAGGCTTCTAACTATGGAAGTTAATTAGCCCTATTTTGAGCTAGAAGGGAATTTCTGTTTAAAATTCACCCAGGTTTTAGGTTACAATGATTTAAGATTACAGACTCCCCCTCCAAAAAAAAAAAAAATTACATGGTAAATTTGTCTTAAGGCCTACCACTGAAAAAAAAAAATAAAATAAAATACTAAGGCCACATTAAGCATTCATCCATATATTCCTTCCAGTCATACAGGAAAAAATATTTCCCATGAGATTACAAACAAAGAGGGATTAATTAGTAAGAGATAATTCTCAGGCATTGCACAATGCTTTCACATCCCTCAAGTCAGCACATTTTACTGAACGATAATGTCAACAGCATAGGTTCTTACTGGTCAAAATTACATATGCATGATACCTCTCAATTTCATGACTATAATAATCTTAAGGCATTTGAATTTGTATCCAGGCAAAGGAGACATCAGTGATATGATACAATTTCTAATGTGTGTTCATTCCTGACTTGAACACTTTTTAGTTCCAACTAGTAATAATGAACATGGGGGGATTTGCTTTTGATTTTCTCAGCTTTGGGAACAAGCCTACTGGAAAGGTAATCAGCAGAAGCTGCAGGTGCACATCCCCTCTGAAGATGCTAAAGCCATGATTCCCCTGAGATAAATACAATGTGATAATTACAGGCAGACTTCTAAATAGTAAAGGAGGAAAGTTCTGGTACAAGCTTCTGATGGGAAAGCAAAAATTTTAGCATGAACTTTAGATGATGCTATCGGTTTATGAAGATGCCATGATTCTCTCTGACAGCAGAGAATTGTTGCCCTAGAGATCTCCAGTCTCAAATTCACGTATTCACCAAAAACACCCATTGACATCATTGTACATGGGAGCTAAATTTGTCCTGAATTTGAGGGGAAATCTGTCTCTTCAAATACTCAGGTCAGGTTTGGAAATACAGCTTTAAACTCTTCTGCTTCTTTAGCCAATTGTGTACTACACTAGGCAAAACCTTATATGCACATTTGCAAAAAAACAGTGATAAGGACAGAAGAATGCCATGTCTCTTTACTGTGCCTAGACACACTGCCATTTGAACACAAAACAAAATATATAGCAGAGGATGTTTGTGAAAGAGAAGCCAGTCCTTGCAGTCATTGACTGAAAAGAAATCTCTGGCAGTCTTTAGTTTGGGTTCTCAGACAGCTCTAAGGAAATCAAAGCTAGATATCTTTATCGTTAAGCAATAAAGCTCAAAGGGAAAAGAATATACTTGTGAATGCCATCTCTCTAACCATCTCTGATAAATTAACTGTCTTAATCCCTTTTCCCACTCCTTCTTTCCACCCATCCTTTTTTTTAGGTGACTACACCCTTTCACCTGCTTCACCCTCACCCTTGCCAGCTTCAGCACTCGGAGCAATTCAGAGATCCCTGCCAGCAAACCTCTGGCTCCACTTGCTGCTGGGCTGCCCCACCTCCCCTCTGCTGCTCCACAGCCTGTGTGAAGAGGCTGGCATTGGCAGGGAGCAGGTGAAACACTCTGAGAAGGCAGACAGAGGGAAGCAGCAGGTTCCCAGCTGGTAGCAGACAGAACAGGGCTTAACTTTTCTCCCACGAGACCTGAGCAACCCATAGCTAGATGGAGTTGCCCTGCAGTCACTATTCATTTTCCAGAGACATCAAAGGTATAGCATGCTACATTTTGCACTGCTTCTTCAAAAAAGGAGCAAGATGCTGTTGAAAAATCTAGTAAATGCACTGCATTTTCATGATAAAAATTGTAATTGCCACTGAAGTGGTGTTTAATAATTTTAAACAAAGCTCTGAGGCATTCTAAGAAATATAGGACAAAGGATTCTTCTGTAATATAATGCAAACCCCTCACTCAACAATGTTAGTAAAATTTATGTAATTAATTAGTGGAACTTAATGAACATTTAAATATACTGTGCCTTTGGCTATCACAGGGAAATATTCTGGTCAATGAATGCAATCAAATTAGTTAAGGAACAGTAAGGATATTTTTTTTTCTTTTAAAAAGCATGAAAAATTATCTATTAAAAATTATGTCTTAAAATGAAGAATAAGTAGCTGGTATGTAGTGTTTGGGTCTGAGGTCACTCTCATTTAGATGCTCACTAGTTCATTGCAATTACAAATGAAAAGCTTTTCATTAATACTCATATTTGGGGAGGTAAATAGCTTCACAGCTGGCTCCAAACCAAACCAAACCAGGCTTTAGACAAGTGGTTCCTGAGATCACAGCAGCAAAGTACAATATATACAATATATACACAATGTATATGTTGATTGCAGCAACCACACACAACATTTCACAGAAAGTCACATTTGCCTAAATTTTCTAGGGTACTACAACACAGCAGGATTTTTTTCCTGTGATCTTGAATTATAAACATATAGATATTTTGTCAGATTTTATTTTCCAGTCAAATTACCACAATACAACAGCAAAAAGCTGCAATATATAAAGGAAAACATCGTGTCTGAGTTCCATTGGAAAATTCTATCAACAGCGTCAGTTAGGGTATGAATTTCAGCTGGGACAAGCCTCCTAGCCTTTTGCTGGGGTAGCTAAACATCCCACCTAAATTCATAAAACTTTCTGGAATGCCAAGGTACACGAAGAAAATTTAGATACGAGTCATGTTTATTTAACTTTTATTTAAAGATAGCAATAACTCCTCTGCACTCTTTGGCAGCCTAGGGCTGCCTACAAGTTACACCTGTAACTCCCATTACATTAATGAGATTATACCTACTCATTAACCTCTGGTGTATTAATGGCTAATTATGTGTCTTATTATTTAAAAGTGGATGCCCCATACAGGTTGTGTGGGGGTAGGATGGCTGAATATAAGTGAAGGTTTGGGTGTGTGAAATGAGAAGGTAAAGCTGTATCTACAAAGGGTTCTTCAAGGTTAAATATTTCACATGAGGAGGATATTCATTACATTATATATAGATGAAGTGAATGTGCAGGTGGAATAAAGACAAAGCACTGATATTGTAACTTGCAGCAGGCATTTGCTCCAATGATGCTCTTGGTATCAGGGTGAATTTCTTTAGTGCCAGTTTCATCCTCTCCTTAGAGCACTCACATGTACCCTATAGCATGTAAAAGCACATGATGTGCTAGAAAAACATCTATTCCTGGCTTGTCTTCTGAGACAGTATTAAATTTAGGTCATTTTGACTGAATTGTACAAAATTTGACACTACAGTCCCCTTTCAGAATAGAGATGTTGAAATGTGCTGAGTAACATCCAGCTATTTCACCCAATTATTTTGTGTAGGGGGAAGATAAGAATACATTTTAAAACATTTCAAGTAGCAATACTATTTACCTATTTAGATGTTTAATAATGTTTCAATGTGATGCATTTTGATTCCTGGATTAAAGAAAAAATTCGGTTGAAGTTATTTCTTATATAATTAAAAAAATCTTCCTCAAAATTGTATCTGACCTCTTGTTATTAATATTTTGGTTTTTGAAATTGCTAGAAAGCCAAATAACCATTCTACACAAAGTCCTTTTTCTTAAACAGAGCTTCTCAGACAGGGCTTAGCCTGCTGAACAGCATTTAATCACTACCACCAAAGCACAGTTATGGTGTCATGCAAAAGATAGTGTCACTGAGTCTCCAGGTATGAGAAAGATGATTTGTTTGACTTGATTTTTTTTTTCCTAATAGCACTGAGAAATCCCTTTAGGCAAGACCTTTTTTTTTTTTTTTTCCCCTTTGTTTTAATTTTTCCTTAAGCAAAAAGGAGTGGGACTCATTTGTTAGGTGTGTGAGACTTTGCAGGTCTGGTTTTACAATGCACCATTTAGTCTTTGGTGAGACTTGTTAAACCCTGAAAGAAAAGTCATGCATTGACTGAGTGACGCCACCCTGAGGTTGATTCCCAAGGGAAAGTGAGGATTTGGTCCTGCCTTACAACCATTAGGGTGACTGAGAGCACCTTCTAGCAAGTGATAGCGTACCCAGCCTTGGCAAGCTGCATAATAACATTAAACCCAGTGATCTAATTAGCCACTTCTAATATAAAGGGCAGGGCTCCCTGGGAAATCAGGAGCAGGGCTGAGAAATACATTTCACAATACAAACAGAGGCAGTTTGTCAAGACTCTAACCTGGGAAAATTAACTTATGAAGCTGTCCTATGCATCCAGTGTGCCCAGTCCAGAATAATTTCACATTTATGCAGAGAGGATCTTTAAAGCACTAAATTATCAGGCTTGAACACCTTGTTTGAAATATCACTTTAATTTGTTGTGGCTCAGAGATCTTTAACTTCTTATTAATTATGGAGATACATAATGTAAATATATACATAAGTTTAGCATAGAAATTTAAACTAAGCCCTACTGACCTGTGAACATAAGAGAAATTTATAGGTAGAAAATATCTCTCATATAAGCCAATGAGAAAGCATATAAGACTTTTAAGATGACATATAAGACTTTTCTTCAATGTAAATTTTTTTTTTTTGTGATAATTTCTTTATTTTTTTCTTTATTCTGTGTAACCTTGTGTGTTGCCAGGTAACAAATTTTTGCTGTGTAAAGGTAAACATTTCCAAATATATCCTTAAATACAAACTGAAACTATTTGCATCCCTCATTCATTTATACACCTACAACTTTGGATTTGGTTGCAAAGGAATGGCTGCACATGCCAAAGAAGTGACTGTTCTACACCTCTGTACACAGAAAAATAGATTTTTCTGCAAGTATATTTCAAACTGTGGAATATTTGAACTACAGCCCAAGTAATTACCTGAGCAGTCTACTGGGAATGTGCATATTAGAACAAGTTGTAAAATAATCTCTTCCAAATAGCTATTAAAAGCAAAATTACAGATCCTGGGCCAGATTCTCAGCTGTTACAAATTGGTGGCTGTTACAAGTCTCTGACTTCATGTGTGCAAAGGTTGAGCTCCAAGAGAAATTTTACAGTAAAACTACCAATTGCTGAAAAATGAGGTTCAGAGTAGCAGCACAGGTGGTATTCACACCATCTCCTGCACATTTCTTTAGGCATTTAGCCTGGTTTCTCTGAATCATGCCTGCTTCCTCTGCACTGGCACTATGAGGAACCTGGGCTCCTCCAAACTGCACCATTACAGATGACTAAAGTAGAATCAGTCAGACAATGTAAATGCCCTGAATACCACAGAAAGGTCATGTCTTCTGTCAATATATCTGAATTGCTAGAGAGACTCTGCTTTCAAGAAAAAAAAAAAAAAAAAGAAAGAAAGAAGTATCAAGCCATTTCATTGTAAATGAAATGTTGTGGCTATTTGCAAAAGCAAATCAGTTGTTGCTCCAATTTTTGCATCACTTTCTAATTTCTCTGGGATTCTCTTAATTAAAAAGTATCCTGAATATTGTCTTGCTGTCTATAATAAGAAAGATTCTTATTTTCTCCTTTAATGAAGGTCTAAATCTAGTGTAGTAACCAACTGACTAACACAGGGAAATCCCAATCTTTCAGCTCCATTGTATAATTTATACAATATGTTCAACACTTTCCCACATAATAAACGTGGGAATCCCTTACAAGCAGTCCAAGGTCTGAGGTTTTTGTATGAATCATATTCGCTGCATCCTGGCTTAACCACACCCCCAACTGCTTCTGCTGGGAGCCAAAGAGTTACTGCAATCACCAGTGGTAGGAGATGCCATGTCCAAGGCATTATTTACAGCAGGATGCAGGGAAGATGAGAGACAGAGACTGATAACTTTATCTCAGGGGTTACCTGGGAAAGACTGCTCTAG